>NW_007232030.1:301883-330781 GCF_000164805.1 Carlito syrichta
AAGATGCCAAGGTATTTCATTTTTTTGGTGGCTATTGTGAATGGAATTGTGCTTTTTATTTGGGTTTCTGTTTGTTTATTATTGGAGTAAAGAAATGCAATTATCTTTTGCACATTTATTTTATACCCTGAGACTTTGCCAAAGCCCTTTATCAGTGCAAAGAGGTTTTTGACAGATTTTCTTGGGTTTTCAAGGTACACAATCATGTCATCTTTGACAAAGCCATCATATACAACCACTGGGGAGAGGAGAACTTATTTAGGAACTGGTGCTGGGAAAACTAGCTGACCACATGCTGAAGAATGAAATAGGAGCCCCTACCTATCAGTGTTCACAAAAATCAACTCTAAATGGATCAAAGACTTAAACATAAATTCTCAAATTATAAGAATCTTAGAAGAAAAGGCAGAAGACACCCTTATACACATTGGGGTAGGCAACAAATTATTGAGCAAATCCCCCAAAGAGAATGCCATAAAAGATAAGATAGAAAAGTGGGACCTTATCAAACTGAAAAGCTTTTGCACAACAAAGGAAACCATTAGGAGAGTAAAGAGACAACCCACGGAATGGGAGAAAATATTTGGTAACTGTGTATCTGACAAAGGCCTAACATCCAGGATCTACAAGGAACTCAAATGAGCCGAAAGGAAAAAAGCCAAACAACCCTATTTAAAAATGGGCAGAGGACATGAATAGGCACTTCTCAAAAGAAGACGTATGAGCAGCCAACAGATACATGAAAATATTATTGCTCAACCTCACTAATCATCAGAGAAATACAAATCAAAACCACACTTACCACCTTACCCTAGTAAGGATGGCCATTATTAATAAATCAAAAAATGATAGATGTTGGCATGGGTGTGGAGAAAAAGGGATGCTTCTACATTGTTGGTGGGAGTGGAAACTAGTCCAACCTCTATGGAAAATAGCATGGTGATATCTAAAGTAACTAGAAATTGACCTTCCATATTATGCGGCAATTCTCTTCCCAGGAATATACATGGAGGAGCTCAAATTGTTCTACAGAAAAAGATACCCACATACACATGTTTATTGCAGCACTATTCACCATAGCAATAATATGAAACCAACTCTATTGCCCATCAAATGTGGACTGGATTTTAAAAATGTGATACATATACACAGTGGAGTATTATGCAACCATAAAAAAGATCAAAATCATGGACTTCTCAGCAAACTGGATGGAGTTGGAGACCATCATTCTTAGCATCTATTACAGAAACAGAACCAAACACCACCTGCTCTCATTCATAAGTGGGACCTCAACATTAATCACAAAAGCACAAGGGAGGGACTAGTTGATGCAGGACACTGCCAGGGGAGGGAGAAAAGGGGGAACATATAACATCACAAGGGTAACTGGCCCTAAACCAGGGGAGGTGAGGACCAGTTGGAGGCCCAAATTTCACCTGCACAAACTTTATTTATATACCTAATCCTGACTTGTACTCCACCTCTTTATAATAAAATAAAGTTAAAAAAAATTGGTAGATTCAAAATTTTCTCAGCCATGAACTCATAATGGTATCACAAGACTGTAGGTATGTGCTAAGTTTTTGCTGATAAGCATTTAGGAAATCACCAGACAAGAACTGAGTATCACATGTTCTCACTCATAAGCGGACCTTGAGCAATTACCATAATACTATAAGAAAGGAATTGGCAGTAGTGGGAAACTGCCAGGGGAGAGGGGGTTTGGGATTGGCAGTAGTGGGAAACTGCTGGGGGATGGGGACACACCTCATCAGTAAGGGTACCTGCATAATGAACATTTGTATACCTAATCCTGAATTGTACCCCACATCTTTAAAGTAAACAATTTTTTTAAAAAAAGAAATCACCTGACAATTTTTCAAGACTTCTTTAATAATAGCATTTAGGAAAAAAAAAATGTGCCAGGTGCAGTGGCTCATGCCTGTAATCCCAGAACTTTGGCAGGCTGAAGTTGGAGGATCGTTTGAGCCCAGGAGCTCAAGACCAGCCTGGGCAACATGGCGAGATCTTGTCTCTAAAAAAATATAATCAAATAAAATCAATGTTTGAAAGTTAGAAATAAAACTTCTTCCTTTTTTGGATTAGAAGTTTCTGGAGCTGGGAACGAAACCTCTCTTAGAGCTGACCCTGAGGACATAGTGATTCTGGCTGAACAACAGCCTGGTCTGTAAACTCCCTGGGAAGCAACTCGCCCTTCACATGAACATACAGCCGCTCATCCACAGAGGGTTCAAGAAATGGGAGACTGGTCAGGGAAGGGAACCTTCCTGGGATCCCACCAAAGCTACACCTCTGCACATACATTCCATTCAGCAGACTCCACCCACGGACACTACAGGTGGAATGCAGGGACACTGACGAGGAGAGAAAGACACTCGCGTTTCTGGTCCAGTCTGGGGTAAGTGGGTGACGGACTTGTCTGTATGTTCATACGCTGTTCTTGTGATTAAAATTAGAGGAAGGTTGACCTAGCACTCATTCGTGTGCCCGTGTCCAAGGAGCTCTGAGCCATCATCTGTGCCCTTGAGAAGGTGGACCACATAAAGAAACACACCCAACATTAAGCAACCATGTGACAATTATATAACATTTTAGACTTTAGACCTGGCTGAATCCACAGGAGACATTTAATCCCATTTCCTAAAATGGCATGCTGACATCACTGGACGCGTGTAAGACAATTTGAGTATTATACACACATTTTAGAATTTCATCAGGCATGTATATTAACACGCATCAGCAAAATCTGCAGGACATTACACCCCTTGCAGGGGTGTGAGCCTTCGGTCCCAGTTCCTTGAGAGGCAGAGGTGGTAGGATTACTTGAGCCCAGGGGTTCAAGACCAGACTGGGCAACATAGTGAGACCCTATCTCAATCAATCAATCAATACAGTAAGAATAATCTCTAGCATATCAACCTCTTGCTGGTTATTGCTGCTCACTGTGAGGCTACATGTGAAAGTGAATTAATTTAAAGATGACCTGAAGGAAGACGTCAGGTGAGTGGCCCAGCATAAGAATGTGGCATGGTGAAAGATCTAAAAATCAACCTCTCATATGACCCAGCAGTCCCTCTTCTGGGAATATACCCGGAGGAACGCAAACCATTCTACACAAAAGATACCTGTGCATTCATGTTTATTGTAGTATTATTCACAATAGCAAAAACATGGAACCAACTGAGCTGCCCATCAAAAAAGGACTGAATTAAAAAATGTGAAACCTATTACATGATAGAATATTACAGTCATCTAGAAGGACAAAATTGTGAGCTTCACAGCAACTTGCATGGACTTAGAGTCTATAATACTGAGTGACCTATCACAGAAACAAAGAACCGAGTACCACATGTTCTCACTCATAAGTGGGCCCTGAACAATTATCATAATACTTTAAGAAAGGGATTGGCAGTAGTAAGAAACTGCCGGGGGAGTGGGGGGGCACTTAATCAATAAGGTTATCTGATCTCAAACCAGGTGAAGTGGGGACCAAAGTGAGGCCAAACTTTACCTGTACAATGACCATTTGTACACCTAACCCTGAATTGTACTCCACATCCTTAAAAATAATTTTAAAAAAAGAATGTGGCACAGGGTAAGGCGAAGATTCTGCAGGTTAGTCTGGGAAACACTGATCAAGTCCAATCTCCAGGTTGCAGAGCTGTCCAATGGATGGTCCCAGGTCAAGGAGTGGGCATAGACTCTAGACCAGAAAGGTTGCCCGACAGCATCTCTGCCCCACATCATCCTTCGACCGTCTTTTCCTGCTTTGCTGACAAGGAAATGGTGGCCCCAGTAGCAATCCTCTCAGGACAATTGCCGGGAGACTCTGACCCCACAGTGGAAAGCACAGTGCAGGCTTCAGGCAAATCAGGGGTTGCCCTGCATACCAGCATTATAAAAGTTTCATGCATATTGATTTATGTTAATCCCCAAACTACACAGTGAGATGTGCTTAGATGTTTCTACCAGCCCTCTTTTCATACAAGGAAATGAAGAAACAATATCAAGTGGCTTTCTTTTAATTTTTTTTTTAATTTAAAGTCTCACTTTGTCACCCAGGCTGGAGCGCAGTGATCACAAGCAGTCTCTAATCCTGGGCTCAAGTGATCCTCCTGCCTCTGACTTCCAAATAGCTGGGACTACAGGTGTGTGCCACCATGCCTAGATAATTTTTTTTTTGTAGAGACGGGGTCTTGTTATGTTGCCCAGGCTGGTCTTGAACTCCTGGGTTCAAGCAATCCTTCTGCCTCGGCCTTCCAAAGTACTGGGAATACAAGCATGAGACGCCACACTAGTCCAAAGTTAGCATTTATAGAGTGCTTACAACACATGCCGGTCTTATAAGGATTTCATGCATATTAATTTATGTTGATCCTCAAACCACCCTGTAGATGTGCTTAGATATTTCTACCATCCCTCTTTTCATACTAGGAAATGAAGGAACAGCATCAAATAGCTTTCTTAGGCAATAATTTACAGGGCTGGGATTTGATCCTGGGTATTCCAGCTCCAGAATTTACCTCCTTAACCATTACACATGCAGCTCACCAAGAATAACTGAAAAGATGAGAGGCAGCTTGTCTACTTGGTGACATGGGAAAGATTCTGCTCAACCAATATGTTACTCCTCTGTTTCCTCCTGCTTCAGATTCCCAAGTAATCCCTTGTTTATTCCATGGATGACATTGCTTCTTACACAATCACTTTTTATTTTATTCTATTTAATTTCATTCTATTTTATTTATTAGAGATGGGGTCTTGTTATGTTGCCCAGGTTGGTCTCAAACTCCTGGACTCAGGTGATCCTCTCAAGAAGTTGTGACTACAGGTGTGCACCACCATGTATGGCTAATTTTCTTAATTTTTGTAGAAATGGACTCTGGATATGTTGCCCAGGCTGGTCTTTCTACCAGCCCTCTAGTCTCCAGCAATCCTCCAGCCTTGGTCTCCCAAAATGCTGGGATTAGAGGCACAAGTCACTGTGCCTGAGTCACACCATCACTTTTTACTGTGCAGAAACTCCCGAGACAAATCTGTGATTACTAAAAGCAATTCTCTTATAGAAATAATGTTTGGGGTTCTGTGATGAAAACGTGCAAGAACTAGTCCTGCCCCTGAGACTGAAGGAAGAAAAAGAGTCCTAGATGAATGAGGGGAGAGATGATTTGGGGAACCGGTTGGACTGGAGTGACACAGGAGAGGGGACCTTTGTGGGACTAGTCCAGGGCAGCGAGAAGCCACCAGGTGTTAAGAAAGCCCTGCTGGTGTCCAGCACGTGGCCCAGAACCTGGCCCTGAGCAGGTGCTCAGAAGCTTGGTGGATTAGAGGAAGCCGGGGTAACAGAAGCCAGGCAGGGAGGTGGGCACAGGGCCAGCCATCGGGGGTGAGAGGCCGTTCAGCGTGTCACTGCCTGGCAGCCTGGCACCAGGGGCCATGGAGGATGGCATGCGCCAGGTTTCTAGTCCCAGGCCAGGAGAGCTATGGGCTCTCCCTCAGCAGGCCAGAGGAGCTGGAATGCCGTGCCTCAGGGAACGCAGTGTCACGTTTGTCACCTGTTGTGGTGGCCCAGCTCATCCTCTGGCCTGCCCCTCCTTAGATTAACAGTCCTCACGGTCCCTCCCCATGGGGTGCTTCAGGGTGGCCAAGGCCATCGGGGGACCAGGGCCAGCCTCCTTCCTGCCGGTGCCAGGGAGGATCAGCCTGTGACACTTTGCTTTATCTCACCAGCAGGTGCTGACAGCCTGGCCATTTCACGCACCTTAGAGGCACAGGACTGCGGAAGTTAGGGCCAAGTCCAACTCTGGGGCGTTCTTCCGAAGGCCCCAGGGAGAAGCCTGGGGGCCTTGACCCCTCATTACGTAAGCTGCGTGTGATGCAGTGGCCTGGGCCTGCTGGAGTTGTGCAACTGCCCCATGGAGGCCTGGGAGGTGTCGCAACAGGACTCCGCATGGTAACCAGGAATGCGCCTGGCACATGCTGGGAAACTCCAAAGCGCCTCTTCCCTAGCGGGGTGGGCAGCAGATGGGCTGAGGGCAGAGATGCCTTGCAGGGGCCACGACCCATGGGGCTCCTGGCCAGGAAGCAGGACACAGGGTACCTGGCACTCTACTCCTCCAGCCCTGGGCTGCCCAGCTCTGATTAAACGTCCTTTCAGTGTCTGTTTTTCCTGGCAGTCTCCTTGGGGTTATTCACGTCTCCTTATTTCCATCCCACAGACCTGCTCCTGCCCATTTTGCTCTCTCTGAGTTCCCCAAAATCACCCACAGGTGATGAGGTCAACACCAGCACCTGCACCCCTGACCTTGAGCAGGGACCGCCTTTCCATCTGGCCAGCAGTCCACTTCGCCTCCAAGTGTGAGAGGGTGGCTGGAAGGGCCTTCTGGGAGCAGGGCTGTGATTCTGTTGACATTAGAGTGCTTGATGCCATCAAATGCCAGGAAGCTGCATGGCCCCTGCCTCACTCCTGTCTTCAGAGGACGATTGGGCAATAGCCGGAGGTCACCAAGTTGGAACAGCACCCCCCCATAGGTCATTCTCCCGGTAGGACAGCTTGGAGGCACATTTTATGAAGTATCAAATAGCTGACCCAAAGCAGTATAAATAGCGAGAGAGCACATGACAGCCCCAGCAGTGAGTGCGGTCCAAGCCCAGGCTGAAGGCATTGGGCGTGTTTACCGTCACCAGCACCTGCACGAAGCCGCTGGCCCAGTGCCATCCAGGAAAGGCGCTGAGCCATGCAAGCAGACTTTCCTAGAAAAATAACTACCCCTCCTTCTGGAAGTTGGTCAACTGCAGGGTTAATTTGGGGAGGAGGCCTGAAGATAGTCAAGATGTGATTGAGCGTCTTCTGAAAGCAGAGACTGATGAAGGCATCAGAGGAACAAAAGAGAGCCCAGAAAAAGACCCACACAAGTCTGGGTGCAGTGGCTCATGCCCATAATCCCAGCACTTTGGGAGACCGAGGTAGGAAGATTGTTTGAGCCACGGAAATTTGAGACCAGTCTGGGCAATATAGTAAGACCTCGTCTCTTAAAAAAAAAAATCAAAAAAAGTAGCCAGGTGTGGTGGTGCATGCCTGCAGTCCCAGCTCCTGGGGAGGCTGAGGCAGAAGGATCTCCTGAGCTCAGGAGGTTGATGCTGTGATGAGCCGTAATCAGGTTCTTGTACACTTGTCTGAGCAACAGAGTGAGACTGACTCAAAAAAAAAAAAAGAAAAAGAAATACTATCTTTTCTTTCTATCTAGAACCAAGATACAAAGGACCTCAGGCCTTTAGAGACCAGAGTGACTACAAGAGGCTGGTGCAGTTAAGTTCCTCACATGGGGGTGGGGCAGGGTGAGGCCCTGTCTCCTCTCCCCAGACTCGTCCTCATGGCCCTGGGCTGTGGGCTCCTCATCTGACTTTTGCTCTCTGTCTCTTCCTTGGCCAACAATGCCAAGGTGACAACGTGTCTGATTGAAAGACTGCATTTCCCAGGCTCCCTTTCTGTGGGGGTGACCAATGGGCTCTAAGGAGTTGCTGGACACTCAGAGCTGCCAGGCCAAACACAGCATACTTAGCGAAACTGGGATCTCTGCACACAGTGAGTCATTTTAAATAAGTGTATTATGGATATATGAGGGGGGACCAGAAATATCTTTGGAGGGTAGGTCCCTTGTAGTCCAGGCATCTCCCGCTAGGTGAGTGTTCTAGGAACCCATCGGCATCTGTGGACCAGTTGGCATTTTGGTGAGAGGCTGCATTCAGCTTCAGCAAAATTTTTTTGGAGATTCTTTCAACACGTTTGTCTGTTTCATGATGGGTGAGTTATGAGCACACTTGCCCATGTCACGCTCAGCAGTTTTTAACCCCAAACAGCATGACCCCCTTGTCTTGCCCTCCCTATTCACCTGATCTTATCCCCAGCAACATTTTTTTGTTTCCCTGGATGAAAATTGTCCTCAGAGGGAAACATTTTGCAGATGTAGAAGAGGTGAAACAAAAAACGGCAGAAGCACCAAAAGGCATCAAAATGGATGAGTTCAAAAACTATTTTGAACAGTGGAAAAAACATCTCAGTAGGTATATTGCATCACACGGAGAGTACTTTGAAGATGACTGGAGTTTAAACAGGTAAGAATAAATACATAATTTTTAATAATAAATTCCAGGTTTTTGGGTCCCCCTAGTATATAAGCATGTCTTGTGTGAAATATCTGTATTTTTACTTGCCAAATCTGGCAGCTCTGTGCATAGGGCTCCTGGGAAGCTGGCCCTTTTCTTTCTCTCTTTTCTTTCCTGGGACATGTGTGGTATAGCTGGGGCTTCAGCAACTGTCTTGGATCATGAGGAAGAGATTACGGAAGAAAAAGATACAAGTCTGTATACCTTCAGACTTCATTGTTTTATTATTTATTATTATTTGGGGGGAGGTCTGGGTCTTACTTTGTACCCCAGAAAGGAGTGCAGTGGCATGATTACAGCTCACTGCAGACTTGACCTTCTGGACTCAAATGGTCTTCCCTCCTCAGCCTCGTGAGTAGCTGGACTACAGGCATGTGCCACCACACTTGGATAATTTTTTTTATTTTTTGTAGAGATGAGGTCTCACTATGTTGCCTGGGATCAATGATTCACCTGCCTCGGCTTCCCAAAGTGCTGGGATTCCAAGCATGAGCCACTCACTGTACCTGGCCCAGACTTTCTCATGTGCGAGAATAACCACTGATGTGTTTGAGTTGCTAGCTGTGTCTGAGACTTGCATTCAGTTGTTATTCCTGAAAGAAGAACGCATCGTTACTCTTGGTGTCTGGGTAAGTCTGCGTGTAATCCCGCCTGTGACTCTTTTGTGTCATAAGCCACTCTGCGTGTACTTACCGTATGTTTTAAGGACTCTGAGAAGGATGTTCCTGACACCTGCTGATTTTATTTTATTTATTTTGTTTTTATTTTTTGGAGACAGAGTCTCTCTTTCTGTTGCCTGGCTTGAGTGCAGTGGAGCAATCAAAGCTCATTCAATCCTCCTACCTCAGTCTCCCAAGTAGCTGGGACTAATTTTTCATTTTTTGGAAAAACAGGGTGTTGCTAGTTGTCCAGACTGGACAATGCCTGGTCTCAAATGATCCTCCCATCTTGGCCTCCCAAGGCACTGGGATTACAGGCATAAGCTACTGTGCCCAGTCCTCTGCACCCTTTGAAATGGCAGCCCTTCACATGAGCTTCTACATGGTGTTATTCCCTATATTGTACACCGCATTAAGGTTTTTTGAGTAACTGCGTTAGATAATTAATAATAATAATATTTATAAAGCAGGATGGTATTTATCCCTGCACAAAAATTTGACCTGAAAACCCAAGTCTCACGAAAGGATGCTCTCACCCTCCTCTTACCCCAGAACCACATTTCAAAGCAGTTCTGACAGCACCCCTGGTGTGGTGTAGAGGTTGGCCAAGGAGAGTCACATGCACAGGAAGTGTTAACTTGCAAAGCACCGTCTATGATTCAGGGATGATGTAAAACCCGACTCCTTGGGCCTCCTTAGCAAGGGGCCTCCTTGACCTTCCACCAGGAGGCATTCTGGGAGATGGAACGGTCATGATAAAGGGTCCCAAGTCAACCAGCTGAGCATGGCTGGCTACGCGGGGCCAGTGACCTGGCCTGTGCACTGCACAAATGCCTGTCCGCCCCGCTTCTGCGGGGGAGCCTTTCAGGGTTAAGCAATAGTCAATGATCAACCAAGATTCTGCAGACTGACCACACTTGCCTTTCTTTCTCCCAGCAATTTTCCCCTGTGAGGATGAAGCAGCTCTGGAATGAGAGTGGTATTTCCTTCTAGGACTCTGGCTTCAGATACAGAGAACAAGATCAAGCTGGCCTGACTGGTAGAGGCCGCCTGGGGAAGGGTTTGACAGGGGTGTGTGACAGAGGGATAGGGTTAGACGTTAACAGGGGAGACCCAGGAGCAGGTTTCTGCACAGGCCTTTCAGCCACGAAATCTAACCCCTCACCCATAGATGGAGACACGGGGTTGGGAGTTGCCTGAAAGAGCTAGCCACGTTCTCATTACCCAGAATTAACCACTGCTCATGTGTTTGTCATATAAATATCCAGTCCTCTTTTTCTCTGTTGATATATTTTTTAAAGTACACAAGAAATACCAATATGCAATGCTCCCTCGTTATCAGATTCTTAAAGAACTTGTCATTTAGGCAGGGCATGGTGGCTCATGCCGGTAATCTCAATGCTTACGGGGCCCAGGTGGGAGGATTGCCTGAGGCCAGGAGTTCGAGACCAGCCTGGGCAACACAGTAAGACTTCATTCTACAATTTTTTTTTAATGAGCTGAGTACAGTAGTGCACATTTGTAATCCAGTTACTTGAGAGGCTGAGGCAGGGGCATCACTTGAGTCCAGGATTTCGAGCCTGCAGTGAGCCATGATCGTGCCACTGTGCTCTAGACTGGGGGCAGAGTGAGACCCTGCTTCCAGAAATAAATAAATAAAATAATCTATCATTATCATGGAGAAAAAAGTTTTATAGACATTATTCTCTGGTGGACTAATTGTGATTAACATTGTTTATGACTGGGCCTGGTGGACAAATTGTGTTTAATCCAGTATCACTACATTACAGGGAATGTCTCCTCATAGATTCTCTACCCTGGGGTCTGTTATTAGCCGAGATGAGTTGCAATTTATACTGGAAGCTGCATTGTTGTCCTGATTCAACCCCAGTGACTTAATCGTATTTTCGTTAGCTGAGACTCAAATTCCTTGATCAAAAAACAAATAAGGCTGAGGCGGAAGGATCGCCGGAGCCCAGCAGGTCGAGGCTGCGGTGGCCGGAAGCGGCCACTGCACTCCAGTCTGGGCGACAGAGTAAGACTCCAACTCAAAACAAAAACAAAAACAAAAACAAAAAACAAATAAAATAGCCCATTGCTTTGCTAGATTCTGGTGTGGCCATGTGCTCTTTGAGCTGTGGCTACTGCCATGTTTCCTAAGCTCTGACCCCCTCTCCCACCTTGGAGAGGTAAATCCTCTTTCTCTCACTTACTTTCTAAATAAACTATACTTCCTAAACAAACAAACAAACAAATAAATAAATAAATAAATAAAAATAAGAAATAAAAACCAAATTTCTTGATTACCCCCCCCCACATACATGCACACACGTACCACACATATGGTCAGTAAGGGCATTTTCTTATACAATTTGTTAAAGAAAGAGCCCTGCTACGATAGAAATGAGAATCCATTTGTTCACTCCATTGTGGGTCGATGTTAAACACATGTTTTAGAATGATGCTCTATTCCTTCCTTTTAGGGAGTATTGAGTACCTCCGTAACGCGGTTGACTTAAAGTTACAGTATAATGTACATAAAGCACACATATTTTGAGCATTTAGCTTAATGAATTTTTATGTATGCCATCACCTATGTGCTGGTAATGTATATATTTGAAGTATGTTTTCTTTGTACATACAACTATTCCTTTATTATGTCTATTTTCATTTTTACCTGATAACTCTCGAATAAAAAAAAATCAGTTCAGATTCCTATGAGAACAGTGGGTGAGAATAAAGTGAACAGATGTCGGTGGAGCGCTGCTGGGCCAGGTACCTGCTAGGCTTCTGATGCAGGCGATCTGTTCAATGCTTAGACAGATATCATGGCTTCCTTCCTGTTAGAGTCACGCTGGCCTCATAATGAAGACAAGGAACTTGGGTTCAGGTGCCGAGCAACCTGTCATCGCTGTACAGGGAGGCAGAGTGTGACACCAGGTCTCTTGGGGGCCAAGGCTTTCCTCTTTCTGTTGGATACTTCCCGGAAGCCACACTTCACTCTCTTGACTTGGGCCTCCCTGCCAGCGGGGTCGAGGTGTTTTACTTGAAAAGTGACCCCAGAGGTGAGGGGAGGGGAGTATGGGTGGGAGACAGGAAGAATTATTTGCTTGGCCACAGCTAGACAGCTGCTTTTCCATCTCCCTGAAAGCTTCGAAGGAGCCTTGCAAATTGCGTATCCAGCTTGCACATCTGAAGACAAAAGAAGGAACTCACTCTGCCTGCTTCTGGGGTCACCTGGTCCAGGGTGGCTCCACACCTGTGCTTCCTCTCACTCCTGGGTGGTATCGTGAGTGCCATGCAACTCCAGGTATGCTACAACTTGGCATGAGAGGGGCCCAGGGCTGCGGGCAGGAGATGTTGGTGAGACTGAGTGAGACCCTGGCAGGGGACACCTGTACAGAGCTAATCATCTTTGTCCAACTCCATGCAACTCTATGTGGCCACAGGGTCTGAGGCCAGGGCTGGGGCTGTGTGTGAGGATGTGATGTGGTGTGACCAACAATGCCTCGAGGACACAAACCCAGGCTGGAGACGCTTCTTGGGACAGCCTCTTCCTGTAGCAGGGTGTCCAGCCTGGACTCAGAACTGTCCTTCTGAGGAGGTCATGTCCTGGCACGTTGCCCATGCAGGGCAAACCTGGGAAAATGCAATTGTATGCATCACTAGGCACTAGCTCTTGCTCTATCCTGAAGGAAGGGGATGAGGCTTGTTATTGTTGTTGCTTTTTAGTCTCACTCTGTTGCCCAGGCTGGAATGTAGTAGCATGATCACGGCTCACTGCAGCCTCCACCTCTTGGCCTCAGGCAATCCTCCTAACTCAGCCTTCCAAGAAGCTGGGACTGTAGGCATGCATCACCATACCCAGTTAATTTTTTGTAGCAACAGAGTCTTGCTGTGCTTCCCAGGCTGCTCTCAAACTCCTGGGCTCAAGCGATCCTCCCACCTCAGCCTCCCAAACTGCTGGGATTACAGGTGTGAGCCACCATGTCAGACTCAAGGGAAGGGGGTTTTTATGGATAAGAGCCTAGAGAGAGACATGGGAGACATGGGAGAAATGTCGATGGCAGCCACTCTCCAACAAGGCCCAAACGCTACTGTGGAAGAGGCTCAGTCAACTCAGCTTTACGAGGGAGTAAGTACCTTGATGCCCAGTAGTACAAGCTCTTTAAAAACCCAGGTGACAGTGTAGATTAAAGAAGGGGGTGGGTATCCTTCCCATGTCTGCCTGGTTCTGCAGAGAAGATCAAGTGTTTATAAAGCAATAAACACAGTGGGGGTGCCTGACAGAGACTGTTCTGTGTGACCAGGTTACCCTGCACCGTTAGAGACCGAGGGTGTTTTTATAGGGATGTTAGCAGCTGTCATCACTGGGTATGGGCCAGTGCAGGGTGGACTGGGATTCAGAGGCTGGACCTGTCTTGGGAGATGGCATCGTGTTGGTCCAACCTGCAGAATCAAGAAGAGGCCTTGCAAGGGCTGGGCTTGGGATCTGGTGGTGGGGATGCTAGCATGGGTAGCTGTTTCACGAAAGACCCTGCCACAGAACTCGGTGAGTGATGGTGCTGGGAGAAAATAAAGTGGTATTCCTGGCCAGGAAGAATGAGCACACAGGATAGGAACCCAAGCTGTATCTCTAGAAGGCATGGGAGGAGCCAGACAGCATCTAAAGCAGATGTCATCCTAAGACACCCAGGGCCGAATCTATTACTAAAAATACTCAGCCTTGGCCAGGCGTGGTAGTTCACACCTGTAATCCCACACTTTGGGAGGCTGGGGCAGAAAGATCACTTGAGCCCAAGAGTTTGAGACTAGCCTGGGCAACATAGTGGAATCTTGTCTCTGTAATAAATCAAAAATTAGCTGGGTCTGGTGGTTCATGCCTGCAGTCCCAGCTACTCAGGAGGCTGAGGTGGGAAGGTTACCTGAGCCCAGGTGGTAGAGACATGATTGTGCCACTGCATTCTAGTCTGGGTGACAGAGTGAGACCTGATTCAGAAGGAGAAGGAGAAGAAGGAGAAGGAGAAGGAGAAGGAGAAGGAGAAGGAGAAGGAGAAGGAGAAGGAGAAGGAGAAGGAAGAGAAGAGAGATGAGATATGGATAGACAGAGACAGGAGCCTGAGGATGTTACTTGGACCCTGGATACAGCCATGCTCTTCCAAGCCAACAAATTCTGTTTTACTTAAGCCAGTCTCAAGCCAGGTGAGCTTCTGCAATCTGTAATGGAGGGTGGTGACACCAGCAGAACTGTCTACTTCTTCGTGGCAGTGTCTGTCCTCCCTGCTGGGATCTGGTATCTGTACTGAGAATGCTTGCCCAGTCCTGGCCTCCACCACCCTGCACAGGGAGGCAGATGCTTCAGTGCTCCGAGGTCTGGGACATAAGCTCATTCTTCAGAGCCCACCTCCCACCACTCTCTCACATGGGCTTTCCTGACCGTGGCTGGAACCCCCAGACCTTTTGCTTTCAGATGGAACCTACCGTCCCAGCCCTGACCTTTCTCCTGACACCAATGCCTGGTCTAATTTCCATTTGAGGTTTAAGTTCAGCTCATGCTCAGCAAATCTGAAATGGAACTCGGCATCGTCCTGGTCCTGGTGAGGTCACCAGTCCCATGCCAGGCATTGCACTAAGAACATGCCAGCCCCAAGGACGCTTCCTCAGCAGATGGGTCATATTGAAGGCCCTTGAGAAGTGGGGCTGTGGGAAGGGCCTTCTAACCATTGCTATTTTCTACCTAAAACAGGCCATAAGATTTCCCTGAAAAAGGTGCCCTCCCTGGGCCTGTAGGCAAATGTCCCTTGCACCAGAGAGGATGCTGAGGTGGACTGCACAAGGAAGCTCACCAACACAACCCCACCTGCCACTTGCTGCCCCATGTGTCTCTGAGTCATGTCCTGACCCCAACCGCCTTATCTTGTCATTTCTTCACAAATTGATCATCCTTTTGGTTTAGGATTGTAATTAGGCTTAGGGTTGGGCTTGGGTTAGGGCTACAGCCAGGCATCAGGCCTAGGTTAGAATTAGGTCTAGGGTCAGAATCAGGCTTCAGTTATCATTGTGGCTAGTGTTGGGACTGGGATTGAGTATAGGGCTCGCTTTAGGGTTAGGGCTAGGTCAGGGTTAAGGCTGGTTTTGGAGCCATGACCAAGGTTAAAGCATCACAACTGACTGCTCTGGTCACTTCTTTGGGTCTTCATTCACTTGTGAAGGCTTCCACGTGCACGTAAAATGTTTAATCAGGGCAATCCCCTCAGGTCCCCTCCCACTGTGGGAACTTTTCTGTCCTCTTAAAAAATCCTGCTCTCACTTAAGAAAATGTTTACTTAAACTCATGTGCTTCCTGGGTGATGATCAATAGGTGATAGATGGGTGCTGTGACAGACTCCTCTGGGTTTATGGTACGTGTCCCTGCCAGGACTGTCAGCTTTTTGCGGGCAGCAGCTGTGCCTTCTCCTCCCTCTCAAAGGTCCCAGGCTGGAAAGAATCACCCAGGGTGCGGGTGCTTGGGCCTTGGAGTCTTGGGTTTGAATCCTGGCTCTGATACCAAATATTTGTGGAACTTAGGCAAGTTTTGTGCCCTCTTTAGGCTATGATGTCCTCATCTGGGGTGCAGAGATGGGCCACCAAGTCTGCCTCACAGATTATTGTGAGACCCAAGGGAAGTCTTGCCATGAGCCCTCAGCATCCTTTTAGTTACCATTCTTTGTGCAGTGGACAGTCTGCATTCACGCCCCCTGTACCCACGTGTTTGCAATGTGACTTTGCAGTTCCTTCCATTAGCCTGGACTCCCTGTCCACACTCTTGAGTCGGGGCTGACCTTGTGACACTCTTGAGTCTGGATTGATCTTGTGGCCAAAGTAATACTGTGTCAGTTCTTAATCTAGGCCTCCAGGGGACATTTCTACTCCCTTTCCCTGGGCACCTGCCTTTTCTCTAAGAACAAGCCTAGGAAAGCTGCTGGGGGCTGAGACACTTTGTGGAGCAGAAATAAGACTTCCCCATGGAGACCCCCTAGACCAGCGAATCTGCCAGTTTCCTGCAGAGACACAAGTGAGTCCATACATGACCAGAAAAACCACTCAGGAAAGCCACACCCTTATGAGCAATAAACATGTGGGTTGTTTTAAGCCAGTCAGTTTGGGGAGCTTTGTTAGACAGCAGTAGCTGACTGATACCAGCTACCTAAGAGTCAATAGGAGTTTTGTTGCTTCATTCACTGCTGTGTCCCCTGTGCCTAGAACCATGTATTGATAAGTAGGTGCCCAATACATACATTGACTGAGTTCCCTGATGTAATGATGATGATGATGATGATTTGCCCAAAGGCTCATGGTGAGGAGTGAATGAGATAACAGAGGGAAGGCATTTCACATGGTTTCTGTCACACAATGACTTTCAGTTCATGTTAGCTCTTAATGGGTGACTGACAACAACTGACCAATTGACTAAAACTTTTTTATTAATATAAAATGAAGCCAGCCACAGTGACTCATACCTGTAATCCCAACACTTTGGGAGGCTGAGGTGGGAGGATTACTTGAGGCCAGGAGTTTGAGGCCAGGCTACAGAGTAAGACTCAGTCTTTACAAAAAAGTTAAAAATTGTCTAGGTGTGGTGGTACACACCTGTAGTTCAAGCTATTTGAGAGACAGACAGGAGGATCACCTGATCCCAGGAGTTCAAGGCTGTGGTGAACCGTGATTGTTGCCACTGCACTCCAGCCTGAGAGACAGAGTGAGACCCTGACTCAAAAAAAAAGAAAACCTAACATTAGCCACAGTCGGATTTTTAGCTTGTAACAATCAGTCAATCAATCGATCATAAACAAATTCCCTAAGAAATGTCCTGGGAACCCCAGAACCAAAAACGGAGGCCATCGTTCCCACGCCTGGCACCAACATTACCTGGTTTTCTTTTCTGCTTTCCCAGCACCAGGACATGGTGTGATGAACTCCCAAGCCCTCTTTGCATGCTGCATCTTCCATCCTAGATGGGCACCCTGGGACCCCACGCTGGGAGTCCCGTAACCAGGGGGTGTGTGGTGTGTGGGGGTGAGGCAGGTGAGGGGCCTGGGTAATTCCCTCATGGCTGCATAGAGGGCCAGCCCTGCTGCCGGCACTGCCTACGATGGGGACAGCAGCCTTTTTTCCTCCCTGGGCAGAAGGCTGCCTCGGTAATCTCTCAGTGACCTGGTTAGCTTTCGAGTAATGCTTGGCCAACAGGAAAGATGGACACGTTGTCCTCTCTGTGAGCCTCTTATTTCCATCCCGGGGCCTGTCGTTTATGAAAGTCCAACCTGCTTTCACGGTGTATTTGCACCAGGCACACTCGGCACACTGTGATATTTTGAAAACACTTGTCCCACTGGGAGTCAGCACCAATGAATGCTGAGTGTCGTGAAGACCTGATCTTTGGACTTGTTAACTGCACTCAGAAAGCATTCCCATCAGCCTTGAGTTCTGGGCAGGCTTGTCACAGGTCCGTGCAAATGTTGCAACCATGGTGGGTTGTTGTGTTTCACCAGTATCAAACGTGAAACACAGAGGGAGGCTGGTGGGTGACTCCAGACATGAGCTGGGACGCTTGGCCCCAGATCCGCCACTGCGTGACTATGTGCCAAGCACCCCCACCTTCAGCATCTGTTTCCTTATCTGCAGAGGGTGCCAAAAAGTATACACATTTTAAGAAAGGAAGAAACTGTATTAAAGTCATAATACTCAACCTATACTGGTAACAGATGATGAACACAAGTTATGGTTGACTTCTGCAATCACAAGAAGTGCTCAGAGTGGTTCCCATCAGTGTTCAGACCCTTCTAAAAAGTACTTTGAAAAGTAATATGCAGAGAGCATCTCTTAAATGCGTACACATTTTTCTGGCATCCCCAGTATAAAATAAGGGGCTTAGATGACACGGTCTTCAATGTCCTTCTTCACTGAATCCTGTGGTGTCACCTTGCAATTTGGTCTCGAGTTTCGTCATGAGCAGAGATTCATTCTAGAAAAAGCATAAACATCGGGCAAACCTGATAGACACGGAGTATGGGCAAGGTTCTCCGTTTATTTCCCTTCTTCTCTGCATTTTTTTTCCATATTAAGAGGACGAGAAATGTTCCCTGACGGGCTGGCAGGATAAGCCCTTAATCAAATGTTACATACCATCTGTTTGAGACAGTATTTGGTAAGTCAGACTTAAGTAGCTATAATCACTGTGGAATCCCAAACTGCTTCCTGTTATGCTGTCTGTTTTCGGAAGCAGACAGGAGGTAGTCTAGCTTCTTAAGCCGGCACAAAACAGTAATATTGCAAGGAAGGGAGAGGCTTATTGGAGGCCCCTGCTTGGAAACGGCCTCTTGAATGTGCCTGTCCTTTCTCCCCAGACTTCTCCTATCATCTGGGCTGCGTGTCTGCTCTACCCTTTCCCAGCCAAGGTGCCCAGCTGCTCTGCAGGGCTCACTGCCGTCCTCTCCATTCCAGACCCTGGCACCATGACTCCCTTGGGTATTTCAACATACATGCTGATCGTGGGGAGAGGGCAGGCCTGGGGATGTTCAGACGAGCTTGTGGTCAGCTCCTGGCTCATGCCAGAGCGGGACAGATGGACAGGAGAATTCATCAGACAGAGCATACCTGGAGCACTCAGAGCATGGGTTTGAGGGCCTCCCCACAGCTTAGGGTGAAAGGTGCCTGAACTTGGGTGGGATGCCCTCTGCTGCCCTCTGCACCAGGCACTCATGTCCCTCATCTGAAGACCATGCAGGTAGCCTCAGAAGCTGCCTCCTGCTTCCTTCCAACACAAAGCACGTTTCCTTCTAGGCCGACCTTCTCTTCTGCTGGTGGGTGACATCCCGCATGCCACCCTTCTCTGTGTCAGAGACTGGGGTCTTTCTTAGGGGCCATCAGCTGTTCCCTGCAGCTGGGGAGGTGGCGATGGCTGAGCTGGTGGTGGGGGTCCCCTCAGATTACCACCGGTGCCTAACCATGGGGTGGGTGACATGGGTCCCCATATGCCCTGGGTTGGGGGACCTGGGCATGGGCATTCCCATAGGCCCAGCACCTTCCAGGATGATGAGTGTCATGCAAACATGGTTCCTCAACCACTGCCACATGCCTGTCTGTTGTCACCTGTTAGGAAGCCAGTGACATGGGCTGTTTAACTGATGTGGAGACGAGACAGCCAACTTTCTGAAGCTTTCCAAGTCTTTAAAGCACAGTGGTGCTGCAGTGTCTGAAACTCTTAGAGGACACTGATGGGAGAATGTGGGATTGTGTAAGATGTAGCCCCCTGAGGGCTTGGGGTTTAGAGGCAAAGGTTGGTTTCGCATGGTCAGAGGGAGGGGCTGAGCCGAGGGGATGGGGGCCTGGTTTCCTGTATTGTGGCTCAAAGGGCTGTGTCAGTTCTACTTTAAAGACCAACTTAAGGCTGGGTGTGGTGGCTCACACTTCTAATCACAACGCTTTGGGAAGCCAAGGTAAGTGGATTGCTTGAACCCAAGAGTTTGAGCCTAGTTTGACAACATAGTGAGACCTCATCCTACAAAACTCAAAACATTAGCCTTAATGGTGCCTGTAGTCCTGGCTACTCAGGAAGCTGAAATGCAAGGCTCACCTGAGCCCAGGAGGTCAAAGCTGCAGTGAGCTATGATCATGCCACTGCACTCCAGCCTGGGCAACAGAGTAAGACTCTGACTCAAAAAAGAAAAATAAAATGAAGAACAATTTAAAGGGGTGGATGCAGGCAGAACTTTTAATTTCCATTCCAAAGAGAGAATGAACTGAAGCTGGCTCAAGGTCATCAGCAAGGTCGTGTCTGAGTCTCAACTTTTGGTCTGTCTTTCTGTTCTTTTACCCGACCCTCGACGTGATTATGACCTGCCGGTTTTTTTTCTTAGTCAGAAGGGACCTGACTTTTCTTTGTGGAAGGGGACCTCATTGTGGATTTGGATACTGCACTCCAGGGATTGTCCTACAAACAAGAGAAGTGTTTAGTGTGCATACTGCAATCACAGAGGTGATTCAGACGTGCTTTCATGTTGCAGGGGAGGCAGTGGGAGACTTGTGCCAGACTTCGAGGTCTGAGGATTCTGGATTAAAATCCTAGTTCTGCCTTCCTCGGCTGTGTGAACTTGGGCAAGTAACTTTACCTCACTGGAGCTCAGCGGCTTGATCTGTGAATGGGTAAAAGGAATTCCTTGGGATAAGATCATCTTGGGGAGTCCCTGCCACAGAAAGGGTATTCAGAAAAAAATTTTTTTCCTACCATCCCTCACCCTACACATTGAATATGGCAGCCATATCTGAGCATCACATTAAAAAAATAAACGTGGCCAGAGACTGTGGCTCATGCCTGTAATTTCAGCACTTTGGGAGGCCAAGGCTAGAGAATTGCTTGAGCCCAGGGGTTTGAGACCAGCCTGGACAACATGACAAGACCCCATCTGTACAAAAAAGAAAAAGAAGGAAAAAAGGTGTGGTTGTATGTGCCTGTAGTCCCAGTTACTTGGGAGACTGAGGTGGGAGATGGAAGCCGCATTGAGCTGTGATCATGCTACTGCACTCCAGCCTGAGCAACCGAGTGAGACCTTGACTCAAAAAATAAAAATAAATAAATAAAATCTATGCACAGGCAAGCTAAGCGACTCAAGAACTAGCAACAGTTAGGTCTTTGAGGTTGGCTGTGCTTTGTGCCAAGGATAGATATCCTGCTCAGAGGCTTTAACTATATTAATGCAAGGATGTTTTACTCCCTGGAGGGACACACAGGACAATACCTGGTGCTACTGGTGCCAAAAGGAAGCTCTGAGACAGATGACACCCCCCAAGCTACACATCGCGAGTCAACTGGGACCTCGTTCTTCTTACACGCCCAGGCACAGGACCCACAAATGGGAAAGTTCCTTCACACAGAAACATGCAGCAGGAGCTAGACATTGCTATCCTCATCACTGAAGAGCTCAATGGAAGCACAGCCTTTGACATAGGAGTTCCATGAACAAGAAGTAAGAAATTTACAAACATAGCCCATGGGATAGACTCTGTCATGATGACTTCAGTACTTACAATGTGAGATCATTATATTGTGACTGTTCTCTTTGTTCCTCCCCCAATGAAAAAGCAGG
Source organism: Carlito syrichta (assembly GCF_000164805.1). Classification (NCBI taxonomy): domain Eukaryota; kingdom Metazoa; phylum Chordata; class Mammalia; order Primates; family Tarsiidae; genus Carlito; species Carlito syrichta. The sequence goes on from NW_007232030.1 coordinate 322,852, forward strand.
TCTGTTCGACCCACTTCATGGTCCACAATGTGAATGTCATCGAAACCCTTCTAGCTGTAACACATTTGGAATGGCAGAAGGCAAGGGGGCAGGTGCAAAGTGACCTTGCATAAACTCACCCTCAAAGAGTTGCCACTCTGGTCCATTCTTGGATGGTCCATAGCCCAAACAGAGCTGCCAAGAGCCACTGAGAGCAAATTGGCTGTTTACTCCCCATTTCTGTCTCCCTCTCAGGGAAACAGGACGTGCAAAGTGACTTGAGAAGGCAGTTGATGTTGACCCCCCCCACATAGAATCCTACGCTCTGAAAACAACTCCTTTTCTCCCCAAAGTCAGAAAAGAAATAAAAGTGGCATTGTTATTGTTTTAAGTTGTGTATTAGGAAAATATAGTTTAGAATTCAAAATAATCATTGCACATAAATTTAAAGTAGAGAACATGGCATCTTTTGTTTTTGCATCCTCCAGAAATGCAGAGCTGCCTTCTGCATGAGGACATCCCAGGCTGTTTGTACAGGCAGACTCAACGCCTCCCCAGCTCTGTTTGTGGAGGGTGCGTGTGCCCGTCAGCTATGTTGATGGGTTTACTAGGCATCAACCGAGCAACAGGCATTTCCTCCCAACATCCTACCCAGCTTATGAATAAAGTTTTTCCTAAGAGGAAAGAAGAGGCTATCCCCAGTGTGCTGTCAATAGGACATGTAATTCAAGTCATATTTCTTTTTGTTGTTTATAGACAGCTCTGTTGCCCAGGCTAGAGTGCAATCATAGTTTACTGCAGTCTCAAACTCCTGGGCTCAAGCGATCCTCCTGCCTTAGCCTCCTGAGTAGCTGAGACTGCAGGCACATGTCACCATGGCTGGCTAAGTTTAAAATTTTTTGTAGAAATCACTCTATAAAAAAGAGACCTGCACACATATGTTTATTGCAGGTATCTTTATTGTTCACGATAGCAAAAACATGGAACCAACCGTGCTACCCTTCAAAAGAGGACTAGATTTAAAAATGTGGTACATATACACAATGGAATATTACACAGCCATAAAGAAGGACAAAATCATGAACTTCACAGCAACCTGGATGGACTTAGAGTCTATAACACTGAGTGATGTATCACAGAAACAAAGAACTGAGTATCACATGTTCTCACTCATGAGCAGACCTTGAACAATTATCATAATACTATAAGAAAAGGATTGGCAGCAGCAGGAAACTGCTGGGGGCAGGGGTGGGATTGGCAGTAGTGAAAATCTGCTGGGGCTGGGGGTTGGGGGCACACCTCATCAACAAGGGTACTTGCATAATGGACATTTGCATACTTAACCCTGAATTGTACCCCACCTCTTTAAAATAAAAGAGAGAAAAATAAAATTAAATAAAATTAATTTTTTTCGTTTTTGTTTTTGTGGAGACAGGGTCTCACTATGTTGCCCAGGTTGGTCTCCAACTCCCAGCCTCAAGGGATCCTCCCATCTCAGCCAAAGTGCTGGGTAGAGGCAGGGGCCACAGCCACTAGCCCTTAAGTCACTCTTTAAAAAAAATCTTCACTTTGAACTTCTGATTTCGAGTATTTGATGGGCCCATGACTCTCTGTCATTGCTGTTGAGGCACACCTTTCCGCCAGGATACCTGAAATATTTTTGGATGTTCGTTGACAACCTTGGGGCCAAGCACCGACTCAGTTCTGCTGCCTTATGCCAGGTTGGGGGTCAGGGGAGAACTGCTGGGAACAGATCATGGCTACCACTATGCAGGGCCCTGTCTCTCCTCCTGGGGGAGACTGGGGATGAGGACATTTCCTGGGAGACTCGTTGTTGGCATGGCAGTCCCTGCCCTCAGTCCATAGGGCAGATTTAGGGGAGTGCATTGGACCAGTCGTGGGATGGGCTGGTAAGATGACCAATGTGTGTCGGCCACGGGATACACAAAAGCTCATTGTCCTGGCCAGGCGTGGTGCCTCACGCCTATGATCCCATCACTCTGGGAGGCCAAGGCAGGAGGATTGCTTTTGGACTCAGAAGTTTTTGACCAACCTGGGCAACATAGTGAAACTTCTCTAAAATAATCGAAACATTAGCCAGGTATGGTGGCGCATGCCTGTAGTCCCTACTAGGGAGGCTGAGGTGGGAGAAACGCCTGAGTCCAGGAGGTCGAGGCTGCAGTGAGCCGTGATTGTGCTGCTGTACTCCAGTCTGGTGACAGAGTGAGACTCTGACTCAAACAAAAATGAAAGGAAAGAAAGACAGCTCACTGTCCCATGTATATTTAAAGCCTGAAGCCTTGGCCTTATTAGTATTAGCTCAGACCAGCTAACTGGTAACAGTGACTTAAAAAGCAAAAACTCTAGAACAAAGTGTCTTTATTTCTGGTCCACCATAAACTCTTGCTTGTCCCACATCAGGTGCCAGGGATCCCAAGACAAACAGGACTCGTAGCCTTTCCTCACAGCGATCACATAAGAATAGAAGTGATATTGTTTGATATAAATAGTGGAGTTGAAATGGCAACAGCCTGGGAGCCCAAGGGCCGGAATTCTGGCACTGATGCTGGCCGTTGCAGCTTGTGTAAAGCTGGCTCTGTTCTCGAAATGCTCTAAACCATAGTTTCCTTATTTTAAAATGGGGATCACCAAACTCACTCTGCTTGACTCTCTGGTTGTCAGAAGGACTGAATGAGACAATATGTGCAAAAGTGCTTTCCTGTACATTTCTAAAGCAAAACAAAGCTTGCACAAACCGTAGCCTTAGTTGGGGGAATTATTGGCAGAGCAGAACCAGTCATTACTGGCGCCATGCTAGTGCCTGTCATTAAATACATTCTTTGTCCTCTCAAGGTCTTTGTGAGTAGGTTTAAGAGAAATCTGATCATGCTGGAAACGCGTGTATTTTAATGGTAAGCTCTTGGTTTCAAAGGACATCTGATAAAGCTTTAATAGTTTAAAGGTACAAACTGAATATTAAAAGCACCAGTTAAAAGTTAATGAGGCAGGACCTGTCAGGAAAGAGGCTGTTTGCCGAGGGTGAGACGGTGCCCCTGTCTTTCGTGAGAAGGAAGTTTCTAACTCTGAGAATTATGCTAGGAGCTTTCAAAGGGCTTGATTGCTACGATGTCCATGGTGTTCTTCAATTGTCTATAGGACTTGCCCACAGGCCCTCACAATTCCAGAGCAATTATGATTTGAAATGATTTGTTCATGCCGAGTCGAGCGTGAGTTCCTTTTCTGATTCTGGCCTGGCAGGAAGAGGTCTGAGTTGCTCTTTCACACAGCAAAGTGGTAAGAACTTTCTTCTGAGGTCCTGAGATTCTCTGTGTGTCTGTAGTCCTGTCTAGGTCACCGAGGTGGTCAAGTATCACTCAACATTCGAGAGTATTACTGTATTTTTGTTTCCAGTCTCCCCAGTGGGAGGACAAGACCTTTGGGAACAGGAATTGGGTTATGAACTGTGTTCCTAAAAACACCTGTCACATTGTAACGCACAGCACTGAAGCTGGCGTGAGCCATGTTGAGGCAGAATTCTGAGGAGGGTAATGATCTATTTTGCTTCTCTGGGGTTCTGGGATCATGTTGGTCATAGTTAGGTATGGTTTGCTGGATCAGGTGTCCTTGAAATGGTTCCTTGACTTGGGATTTTATGAAGCCAACAAAGGGGCCTGTTGAAAAGGACCAGGTCTATCCACATAATGAAGATCCTGCATCGCTTACTAGTCATATTTAGAAATAAGGAACTAACAGTGCCCTGATGGTGGCACTCACTGTTGATTTCCCTCCCTGGGGAACCAACAGTAGCCTTGACTTGCATTGTCATTAGAGAGCTGATGTCCCAGACCTGGCAGACTCGAGCTTGAACGTCAGCTCACCACACACTCCCTGTGGCCTCAGTCAACTCTCTTCATTCCTCTGTTTTCTATCTGTTAAATGAGGGCAACAATAGCACCTCCACCTTGTGAGGGGTTGTTGTGAAGGTGCCATGAGATAACACATGTTCCAGTGCCTAGCAGAGTCACTGGCCCTAAGATGTGATCTGTGCCTCCGATCTGTGACTGTCAGCCACAGGAACCATGTGTGAGGTCAGGGCTGCTTAAAAATTAAAAATTTAAAAATGAGCCAGGCATGCTTCACATGCCTCGAGTTGTCCTTGTCTCCAGGGCTCCAGGCTGTGTCTTCCTTCCTTTCTTCTTGCTCTGTTCATCGCTCTATCCTTCTCTCCAGTTTGGGCCACAGCGCAAGACGCTGTTGTTTATTACGATTATTTTTTTAAGTTGGGGCCTCACTTTGTCATCCATACTGGAGGGCAGAGGTATGATCATGACCTGCTGCAGGCTTGACTTGCTGGGTTTAGGCTATCCTCCCACCTCAGCCTTCCAAGTAGTGGGAATTGCAGGCATGTGCACCATGCCTGGCTAATTTTTAAATTTTTTTGTAGCTTCAAGGTCTCGCTATGTTGCCCAGGCTGGTCTCAAACCTCCCGTCTCTGCCTCTCAAAGGGCTAGGATGACAGGTGTGAGACACTGCACCTGGCCTCTCTCTGTTTTGAAATTCTGGGAATGTTTGCCTTCTGAGGGTCCCCGTCCTCTCCTGAGTGGGAGTTGGGTCACCTCTGCTGACTGCAGGCAGGATCAGTGTGGTTCCGTTTTGTAGAGATTTGGGCAGGGAACATAACTCCCTCCAGGCAGAAGGAGTCCTTTTTTGCTGGGAATGCAAACTGAACACTGATTCCCAGCCAGCTAGGGGCTCATCATGTTTGACGCCGTTAAATCACCCGGCAGCAGACATTAGTCTAATCATCTCATGCCCAAAGCCATATGGCACACAGCAACCTACAGCTGGATCCCGAAACTGCTGCTTTGAATTTCATAACTGTTCCCGTGACACAGATTCTGACCTGAAGTGTGAGCTTCAGCAAGCAGCAACGTCGGAGTGTTTTTGAAGTGCTCTGGGCTTGGGAGGCAGGCTTCTGTCTCAAGCTAGCCCAAAACTCATGTGCTTTTTTGGCACGAAGGCTCCTCAACTTCATAAGAACATGGGTTTCTTGTGGTGTGTTGGGGGATGGAGGTGGCTGTTCGAACCTCCCAGTAGGCTCAGGGTTTACATTGGGCCAGGGCAGCTGGGCTAGGCGGGATGTCAAGTGTGAATTGGCTCAGGTGAGCCGTCATGTGTCAGCACTGGCCTGTGGTAGGAGAGGCTCGGTTCCCAGAGCATGGGGTTTCCCCAGAGCTGCCGTATGGGAGTGGGGAGAGCTCCTTCTCTGTGCTGATGCCTGTGCTGTGTCTGGGTTTCCAGTCCTTGGCCATATTCCCCCACCCCCATCCCTCCCAGAGTTGCTGTCTCCCCAGGGCCTTGGGCTTAGGTCACATCCATCCACCAGGTCAGGTCAGTACTGCGAATGCCTCTGTGGATCAGAACCTTGAGTGTGGAGGGCAATGACTGTCCCTGAGGACCTGAATGTCACTTGAACGTTTAATATGGTGTGTGATGTTGCTGGACAGTTTCTAAACAGCCAGGTTCTTGCTAACTTGCAGGTTCCTTGAGAGTGTGAACTCTTTCTACATTTGAATCCATCCCATCAGTCATTGGTAGAACCACGACAATTGTTGAATAAATGAATGAATGAATGAAGCATCTGGAATGGGTTGTTAGAGGGTCTGTGGTACATGTTGGATGGGAGAAGCAGTGTGGAAGGGACCAGCATGACTTGTCTGAAGGACACCAAGAGCCAGGAGTGGTGGCTCATGCCTATAATCCTGGCACTTTGGGAGGCTGGAGCAGGAGGACTGCTTGAGGCCAGGACTTTGACACAGACCTGGACAACAGAGTCAGGCCCTGTCTCCATAACAATTTTTTTAAAATTAAAAAAAAAATTTAGCTAGGTGTGGTGGCATGCCCCTGTAATCCCAGCTATTCTGGAGACTGAGGTGGAAGGATTGCTTAAGCCTGGGAATTGGAGGCTGCAGTGAGCTATGATCACACCACTGCTTTCCAGTGTGGATAGCAGCAAGACATATCTCTGAAACAAACATAAAAGAAAGCCAATGAGTACCCATAAAGTAACACGGAAGTATTGAGGGCAGGGGAGGAGAAGCCAGGAGCTGACAGTCAGAACAATAGTTGGTGGGACAGAAAGTCTAGACGAGAGACTGAGAGGTAGGGCTGCCTCTAGACACAAAGTGAGGCCTAGTCTTTGTGTTAAAGACATTTCCCAAGATCACTGACATTTCCTTCTTGATTCAAAATGTTTTTGTCTCTGTTTCAAAATAGGCCCTTTATTTCTATGCTATATTTTGAGCATATTTTTATCCTTCTGGGAAGACAGTGGGTGAGAAAAATGTTCTTTCTGCAGAAAACTACTCACCTTTTCTCATTTGTTCATGAAAGGCAGGATTTCCAAAGTGACATATCCAGGCCATCCCATCATAGACTCCTCTGGAAGGAGGGATGCAAATGAGGGTTTGAGGAGGAGTCAGTCCCGGGTCCCATGAGCCCTCATGTTCTTAAGAATATTTCACGACGCGCTAACCAGATCTCATCTTCCCAGGACAAGGATTGCACACGTCTCCTCTTCACTTGTGGTAACTTCTCTGAGGTCATGGGAGGAATTAGGCCTTCACACATGATATTGCTATTGCAGGGTTGTGTCAAAACCACCAGCTCCTCTCAGCCCTTCTCAGAAGGATTAAGTAAAAACAGTCAGGCAGAGTTATCATTTGAGGTTGAAGATGTTGGCCAGGGGGCCTGCAGTCCCTTCAAATGCTCCCAGGAGCCTGCTCTGTGTCAGAAAGCCACTGCAAGAGCACAGTAGAAGTCAACACAGGAAAATGCTATGATTTCAGGCTGGAGCAGGATTCCAGGAAGAAATCATTTTGATTGAACTGCGTCCCCAAGACTCCCTTGTGAGACCTGCGGTGAAACTGAGACTACATCAGGTCAAAGGATGTCAGAGTTTCTTTCTGTGTCAAGCCTTATGGATTCAGAGTCAAGAAGCTTCATTCTAGAGAGAACAAGAGAGAAAAGCGAGGCGCCCCTTGGGGAATGGTTTCCTGCAGGCAGAATCAGAGAGCAGCCAAGCCCATGTCTGTGAAATGTGGAAGGTGCTGCGGCTTAGTAAGGTGGGGTGGCTTCCAATTCTGTCACCCTATAAGAGGTCTGTTAGGTTCAGTGCAGGAGGTCTGTCGTGCAGCACAGAAACATAGATGGGGACCTATGCCGTGCTGGGCACCATGATGAGGTGGGGACATGGAGTCTGGCCTTGCCCTCACGGAGCTCAGGGGCTATTAGGAAAGTGACCAGGGTGAATGGAAGGCTTTTGGGATTGGAGGACAGGGACAAGGACCAGGAGTAAAGAGATTTTTCTTTTCCTTTTTTGGATCGGAGTCTCACTCTGTCACCCAGGCTGAGTGCAGTGGCAGGATCACAGCTCACCATAGCCTTGACCTCCCAGGCTCAGATGATCCTCTCTCTTCAGTCTCCTAAGTAGCTGGGACAACAGGCATATGCCACCATGACCGGCTAATATTTTTATTTTTTTGTAGAGATGATGTTTCACTCTGTTGCCCAGGCTGGTCTCCAATTGCCAGGCTCAAGCAATCCTTCTGCCTTGGCCTCCTAAAGTATTGGGATGACAGGCATGAGCCACCATGCCCCCCTTAAGAGATGTTTCTGTGTGTGTGTGTGTGTGTGTGTGTTTATATATATATGGATGGCAGGCATGAGCCACCACGCCCCCCCCCAAGAGATGTTTCTGTCTCTGTGTGTGTGTGTGTGTGTGTGTGTGTGTGTGTGTGTATATATATATATATATATATATATATATATATATATATACACACACACACACACACACACACACACACACACACACAGAGAGAGAGGGGGGGGGGGGGGGGGGCGCGCGCTATATATATATATATACACACACACACACACACACACACAC
>NW_007232030.1:330801-362992 GCF_000164805.1 Carlito syrichta
ATATATATATATATATATATAGAGAGAGAGAGAGAGAGAGAGAGAGAGAGAGAGAATGGGAATAGGTCAGGTGTGGTGGCTCATATCTATCATCCCAGCACTTTGAGAGGATAGCCTGAGTCCAGGGGTTTGAGACCAGCCTGGGAAACTTGGCAAGACCTCATCTCTACAATAAATCAAAAAAATTAGATGGATGAGGTGGTGTATGCCTGTGGTTTCAGCTACTCGGAAAGCTGAGGTGGAAGGATCATCTGAGTCCAGCAGGTCGAGGCTGTGGCAGCTGTGAGTATGCCACTGCACTCCAGTCTGGGTGACAGAGTGAGACTCCAACTAAAAAAAAAGAGAGAGAAGGAGAGAGATGAGATCTCACCAAGTTTTCCAGGCTGATCTTGAGCCCCTGGGCTTAAGCAATCCTCTTGTCTCTGCCTCCCAAAGTGCTGGGATGACAGGAGTGACCCACTGTGCCTGGACACAAAAACATAATATATTATGTTTTATATTATTATATTATGTAATATATAAGCATCATTCTTAATGTTGGTAGTTAATTGCCTATCTGTCTTTAGCAGAATATAAGTAAAAAGAAGTGTAAGATACACAGGTCTGTAATCTGAAGTGTGTACTTTAGTGGGAGACAAAATATTTTTAAAAGATAATATGAGGTGACACATACTTTATTCCTTTGGTGGACTGGAGCTGCTCATGGCAGTTTGAAAGAGCCATTGCTGGATTTTCTAGAGTTTTTTGAGCTGGTTTTTAAACACAGTTCTTATTAGAAATTAAAGCATATAACTTTATTAATACATAGTTTGAATGCATGACTTCCTATTATTTTACTGCAGGCTACCATCCTTTCAGAGTCTACCTCAAGGTGATCTTCGTCTGTTCTGTCTGAGTGGTGGGAATACTGCGGAATGGTGTGCTCAAAGATGCATCTCTTCCCGCCTGTGGTCAGTGACACTGTGCTGGTGTCTTGAAATCGGCCACAGCAGGAATATTTACACCGCAGACATGGGCAAACTCTACAAGCCAAGACTCCTCCCTATCTCTAGGGCTGGCTAGTGACCTCTTCCAGCAAACCATTGGCGCACGAGTCAGACGAGAAGGACCAGAAGCTGAGAACCATCACTGGCAGGAGAGCGAGATGGCTGAGGGCCAGGGGTCAGGGAGGGAGACTTGACGCCGGCTGCAAGGCAAACTTGTTTCAAGTGTGTCAGGGCCACCTCGGGGACATTTAGAACCAGGACAAGTCACAGAATGCCCACGTGTCCCTGCACATTTTTGTAAAGGTGAAATCAGGATAATGTGCATATTAAAAAACTCTTCAAAAGGCAGGAAAATGTCAATAAAAAAGGCAGCAATGAGCCCAAGGGGCGTGTGTGTGTGTGTGTGTGTGTGTGTGTGATACAGCATGATCCTGCCTTGCTGGCTGAGGGCTCGTGAGATGATGGGCCACTTTAGTGCCATCCAGGAAAGAGTTAAAGGCCTTTCTGCCAGTAGCCAGGGCCCCAGGGACAAGGCATTCCTTTTGATCTTGCTGTGTGTCTGTAACAGAATTTTAAATGATTTTTTTTAAAAGATAGGCTAATAGAGAGGGTATGTTGGGAGGCTTTCTGGAAGTGGGAAGGCAGGCTTTGAATGAGCACCCTGGAACACTGGTCTTTTCTACTTCAAATTTCAGCAGATTTCTAAAAGCTCCCTGGAGTAAAAATAGTAGCAATGTTTTGTGGTGTTGGTAACATAGGCAGAAGTATATGGCAACAGTAGCGCAAGAATGAAAAGGATTCTGTTGTAATAAAAAAAGGTTAAAATGGCAAATTTCATGGTACTCCAATGAAAATGATATTTTAAAGAATTATTGTATTTTAAAGAATTATTGTGTTATGAATTATTTTATTTAAAATAAATCAATAAATTAAATCCTTTTGGGAGAGAACAGGGGCTGTTACTGTTTTTTCAATCAAGGGAAGATTTTCTTGATGTAAAGAAAAAGAAACATATAAACCAAGAACAATAAAAGTAGCAACAATGTAGCAATGACACCAGGTAAGACTTTTTTTAGCTTTTTTTTGTATAGTAGACAAGGTCTCACTATGTTGCCAAGCTGGCCTGGAACTCCTGGCCTCAAGCAATCCTCCTGCCTCGGCCTCCCAAAGTGCTGGAATTATAGGCAGGAGCCAAGGCACCCGGTTAAATGTTAAGGAGTTTTGGAAAAACAAAAAATTAAAAAGGCTTGAGCCTTAACAACTAACCAGTCCCTAAGTCAGCTGAGCAGTCTGCCCAGGGAGGACTCACACAGAGAGGAGACTCAGGGGAATCTTCCAGGATTCGTTCAGGATGCGATATGTCACATGGTATCCGGTGGAAGGGCTGGTGCTGGGTGGGATGCTCATCAGAAGTGATACCAAGCCGGGCTCGGTGGCTTAGCCTGTAATCCCGCGCCTTTGGGAGGCTGAGGTGAGTGGATTGTCTGAGCCTGCAGTTCGAGACTCACCTGGGCAACTTGGCAAGACCTCATCTCTACAATAAATCAAAAAATTATCTGGGCGTGGTAGCGTGTGCCTGTAGTTCCAGCTACTTGGAAGGCTGAGGCGGAAGGATCGCTGGAGCCCAGCAGGTTGAGGTTGCAGTGGCCAGGAGCGACCAGTCTGGGCGACAGAGTGGGACTCCAACTCAAAAAAAAAAAAAAAAAAGAAGTGATACCATGTTCCACACACCCGAGGTGCTCATTTTTTCCACAGCTGAGCAACTTGTCAGGCTGCCTCTTACCCTTGATGGTGTCAAGGTCACTGCTGGCCTGGGGACAGTCATGGCCATGTAGTCAAGGCTGGGCACATGGAAACTTGGGCATAAGGGTTCATGTTGTGGTCCTGTGTTGTTTAAATAAATATATATTTGTATGATATAATTGTAACACAGCAAAAATGAAAATTTCTAATAAGAAAGTGTGATGTCAGTGTATAATTGGTGTCTTTTTTTTCTTCTTCATGACAGATTCAGTGGTGGTGTGTCTTATAATCAGTGGCACCTTAGATCGGTGGAATACAGGTTAATTTGCCATACCTGAGGGAGTACCCCCAAAACCCAGAATTTATTTACAAAAAACTGTGTATTTACTCTTACATTTTAAAACTTCAGCCACCTTCAAAGTCCTCTCTGTCTGATGAAAAACACCTGTCAAGATGCTTTTTCCACTGCTCAAAACAGTTTTTAAACTAATCTATTTTGTTACCTTCTAGTGCTTCTGCCACTTTTTGTTTCACCTCTTCCACATTGGCAAAATGCTTCCCTTTGAGAACTTTTTTCATCTGGGAGACCAAAAAAAAAAGTCACTCAGAGTGAGATAGGGTGAATAGGAAGGATGGGCTCCAGGGGTAATGCCGCTTTTGGTCAAAAACTATTGAACACTCAACATGGTGTGGGCAAGTGTGCTCATAAATAACACATTATGAAATGGGCAAATGCATTGAAAGAATTTCCAAAAAAAAAAAAAATTAACCGAAATGGAACACAGCCTCTCACCACAACACTAGCTGGTCCACTGTTGCTGACGGGTTCCTAGAACACTCACTTGGTAGGGAAGTCTGCACTACAAGGGGCCCACTCTCCGAAAGATAACTGTTTTTTCGGCAGGACTGTCTATGAATGTGTGTTCTATCTACATGGAGTCTTGGGTCTTCTCATCTAGTATCTCTGTTGGACTAGAAATGTGTAAATTTGGTTGATCAAAAGGACCACCCAAAGGTCACTGTTCTGCATTCAGAACTAGCCAACTGACCAATGAATTTGGTTGTTATTTTTACTAATGTGTGTCCAAACAGGAGTCATTTGGACTTGGTTCTGAGGAACACTAAAGGCTTGAAAACTAAGTCTAACCGTTTTTCTCTTAGCCCAATTTCCAACCAAGAGGCTCGGGCTATCATGCCTGAAGGACTCACCAGTTGGGCTTCTATTACCCTTTTACCTTATGATACCCTACAGTCTGTTTTCCAACCTGAATCTGGCATAACATCATGCAACAAATAAAGAAAGAAATCAAGGAATTTAATGGCCCCACAGAATCACCTCTTGGGGTCTCCTAAACTGCAGGAATTTTGTAAGACACATATCTGTCTTTCCTGAAGTCTGACACACACAGAGCTGGAATTTTCTGCCCCCATATCTCAGCAAACCACCTCCTTGACTGAGTTCCAAAATCCCTTAGATAGGAGCAACAAATGACCAGTAAAGACATCTTTGAATCCACCCAGGACATTCAAGTCCCCGATTGGAATTGTCCCTCCTTCCCAGGCTGAACCAGTGAAAGCCTGCATATATTGATTCCTGGTGTTTGTAACTTCTGCCTCCCTAAAATGTGTCTAACCAAGCCCCGTTCAACCACGGTGAGCCCACACTCTCAGCAGCCCCTGAGGGTGGGCGTCCCCAGGCCTAAGGTCACCCATATTGACTAGAATAAACCATCTTAAGAGATTTCACAGAGTTTGGCATCTTTTCATTAACAGGTTGTAATTACTTATAGATAGGTGAGGCTCTGAGATGTTTTTCCTTAGCATCAGAGCTGAGCTAGACCAGGCATGGCGACTCACACCCATCATCCCAGCACTTTGGGAGGCTGAGGTGGGAGGATTGCTTGAGCCTAGGAGTTCAAGACCAGCCTGGGCAACATAGCAAGACCTCATCTCTATAAAAAAAAAAAATTAAAAAATTAGCTGGGCGTGGTGGCTAACAGCTGTAGTCCCAGAAACTCAGGATGCTGAGGCAGAAGGATCACCTGAGCCCAAGAGGTCAAGGCTGCAGTGAACCATGATCATGCCACAGCCTGGGCAACAGAGTGAGACCCTGACTACAGAGAGAGAGAGGGAGATTGAGAGAGAGAGAGAGAGAGAGAGAGAGAGAGAGAGAGAGAAAGCGATCAGCTGTTTGTGATCTGGGCCTTTTTTCCAGAGGAGACTTTGAAAGAGGTAGGTATTTAAAAGGGAAAGATGACAGGAGGAGAAGGAGGAGAAAATGGGAGTAGAGTAGGGACAGGTGAGTGGTTTATGTTCCTCAAGGTTTCAGTCTGAACTCAGTGATTTTACATTTTGCATATGAAAGATAGGCCAGGGTAGAGGAATATTCAAGCAATTCAAGTATCTTTGGAGCTCAGTAAATCTATATTTCACAAAAGACAGTATAAACATGACAAAGACAGAGGAAGCCAATTATGCATTTGTCTTGGGGTAGGTGGAGAGTTAGTCTTGTCTTTATCCTGTATCTGTGAAAGCAAACTGTTAATTTACATTGTCAGCTGGGTATGGTGGCCCATGCCCAGTACTTTGGGAAGTCAAGGTGGGAGGATTGCTTGAGTCCAGGAGTTTGAGACCAACCTGGGCAATACAGTGAGACCTCATCTCTACAAACAAATAAATAAAAAAAAAATTAGCTGAGGATGGTGGTACATGCCTGTAGTCTCAGCCACTTGAGAGACTGAGGCTGGAGGATCACCTGAGCCCAGGAGTTTGAGGCTGTGGTGAACAGTGATCGTACCAGTGCACTCCAGTCTGGGCAACAGAGTAAGACTCCGATTCAAAAAAAAATTTTTCCACTGTCAGGATGAGTTCCAATAGTGCTCTGCTTAGGGTTAGTCCCTGAGAGGTGCAGTATATATTCCGAAAGACTTGTGGGCAATTTACCATCGTGAGATCTGGGTCCTGAGAGGTGGTATCCTTTCACCCTTTCTGCAACTGTGAACAGTGTATCAGACAGGGCCCTCCTGCCTGGGTGCTGGGGTAACCACCTTCCTCTGGGATCCACCCCAAAGTGCCTCTGCAGGACTGTCCTGAGTGTGTGGTGGCCAGAAAGGGAACTCCAGGCTTGGGAGACAGCGTGTAGCTGCCTTGTCTGGAGTGGGCTGGCTTTGCATGGGGAAATTGCTGGTGAGAGGGTACATCAGATTGAACCTGTGTTTGCACAGGGACAGGCCACCATCAACACATACTATGGGCACTGATAGTCATATATGAGTCCGTACCAGTCAAATCTTCTGTTAGATGGAACAGGTAGGAGGGCGAGGGAGCAGGACATGGATGGGCAGAGGGACCACAGGTCTGAAGTGATTCTCAGAGCCATGGCTTCTAACCCAGGGCACAGTGGAAAGCCTAGTCTGCTTCCCAGCTGGAGACCTGCCTGGGTTCCTACAAGAAACTGTAGTAAGGGAGGTGGGACCCTGTCCTTGGTGGTCCAGCAGGAGTGAGAGTGGAGAGAAGGGCTCTAGTCTTTGTATTTCCCTCTCACTAGCCCTGGAGGATATAGACCAAGGACTGACTTAACTCTGTGCTTCCATCTCTGAAAAGCAGGGTCGGTCACTGTATGAGCTCACAACGACACTGCTCTTGGGGATAATATCATGTGAGCAGTTGCTTCTTCAGTGTGGGGTTCTCATTGCTCTGAAAACTCCCTCAGTGTGTTCCAGTCTCACTTTTCTGAAGCACACAGAGGAGGAAGGCCTTCATTTGGGATGACCTGGTTGAGTTGAAGCTGCCATCTACACAGGCTGTCCCCATTGTGACATGCCAGGTGACATTGCGGTTTCCATCCTCCATTGATGATCCAGGCTGTTGGCGGCGACCACCTGCTTGGTGCTCCTGGTGTCAGAGGCTGCATGGTCATGATCACATCACATGGACCATGGTTTTATGGGGTGGTAGTAATAACAACCGGAGTCACGATGGTTGTTAAGATTGCGCTTCCCCTGGCCTGGGCCTTCAGATCACAGTAAGCCCAGAATATGTCAAGGACACATGCTCCCAAAGGCCATCTAGAAGGGACTCCCACTCTCCCTTGTTCTTTCCTGAGAGTTGCAGTGCTGGCATAAGGCAACGGTAAGTCTCGGGCCCTGCCAGCTCCTGCATCTACATGGGTGCCTTGGGTGTTTCCAGAAGGCCTTTAGGTGAGAATCTATGTGTACTCATACACAACTGAGCTCATTCATAAGAAAGTATCCTGGGGATGTGCCACTTCATGTCAACAAACACAGATTTTGCAAGGTCGGGCACAGTGGCTCACATCTATAATCCCAGCACTTTGAGAGGCTGAGGCAGGAAGATTGCTTGAGCCCAAAAGTTCAAACCAGTATGGGCTGCATAGCAAGACCCCGTCTCTACAAAAAGTTTAAAAATAAGCTGTGCATGTTGGCATACACCTGTAATCCCAGCTACTTGGGAGGATGAGGTGAGAGGGTAGCTTGAGTCCAGGAGGTCGAGGCTGCTGTGAGCTATGATCACATCAGTGCACTCCAGCCTTGGCAGCAGAGCAAGACCCTGTCTTTTGCGGGGGGGAAGCAAACCAAAAATAAACAAATAAGAAAAAAACAAATTTTGAAATATCTGGGTACATCCATAGTGCTGAAAGCTTAAGGGTTTGGAAATAGGACGCTTGTCTGTGGGGCCTACTCTCAGGGAGGGAGATTCTAGTCACATGGACTCCAAAGCCCAAGGTAACGCTTGGTCTCACATGTGCACTATGGAGACTCTGATAGCCAGGGGGCCGTCACTTGTTCAGACTAGAATGATTTGAAAAGCTCCACCTCGGGTATGGTGTGAGTTAAACTTTCTGCAAAGTCTCCAGCGGTGACCTTGGAGGAGTCATTGAATCCCTCATGCCAGATCCATCATCTGTGAGAAAGAAACTTCTACCTAAAGACCACGACAGAGCAGAGAGCCATGCAATCTATCTTACCGAAAACCAGAGATTTTAATGAAACCCGAATACTAGGTATGACTGGACAGGCGGGAATCAGAGGAGAGGGACTTACAGGCCTGGGTTCAGCATGAACAGGGGTCCAGGGGCGGACAGTGCTGTGTGGCTGGATTTAGGGCTGAGCTGATGTGTGTGTGTGTGTGTGTGTGTGTGTGTGTGTGTGTGTGTGTGTGTTATGCTTATATTGTGGCGCACGTGTTGTGTATGTTTTTGTGGTATGTGTGTTGTGGTGTATTTATGTATGTTGTGGTGTGTGGTGGGTTTGTGGCATGTGTATGTTGTGGTGCATGTGTTCTGCTGTGTGTATGCTATGGTGTGTGTTGTGCCGTGTGTATATTGTGATGTGTTTATGTGAGTTGTGGTGTGTTCACATATGTTGCAGGGTGTGTTGTGCTGTGTGTATGCTGTGGTATGTTTGTTTATGCTTGTTGTGGTGTGTTTACATATGTTATGGTGTGTGTACTGTACTGTTGTGTGTGTGTACTATGTGTATGTTATGGTGTGTGCTGTGCTGTGCTGTGTGTATATTGTGGTGTGTTTATGCATTTGTGGTGTATTGGTATGGTGTGTGTGTGTATGTTGTGGTGTGTTGACACCTGTTGTAGTGTGTGTGGTGTGTGTGTGTGTTGTGTGTGGAGCCATCTGTACAAGCCCCTTCCTGACGAAGACCACCCTCTTCCATTTCTTCCCCTCCAGTAGTCCCTTTCAATATGAAGAAGCCCACAACAGGTGTGAGGGGTCTCAGGTGATGTCTAGGATGACACTTGCACAAAGGAAGGAAACAGATGATTCTTGGATTTCTTGGATTTTTGACTCCCACTGACTCATGACTCAGATAATGACTCAGGGGAAAATGAAAATGTAGAGCTGCTACCTTCACTGGGAAAGATGTAGTTTACAGTAAATTATCTGAGAGCCAAAACCAGATTTTTATAGTCTGGTTCCAACCCACAGAATTCTATCTGCAGAAGTACAGATATGTGCAAAAATTTACAGGGAAATAAAAAGATTAAGCTGGATAGGGTGGTTCACACTTATAATCCCAGCACTTTGGGAAGCCAAGGACTGCTTGAGGCCAGGAGTTCAAGACCAGCAACATAGTGAGGCAACACAATGAGACCTCGTCTCTATAAAAATAAATATGGAAAATTAGCTAGGTGTGGTGGCATGTGCCTGTAGTCCCAGCTACTCAGGAGGTTGAGGCTGGAGAATTGCTTAAGCCCAGTAGGTAGAGGCTCCAGTGAACTGTGATTCTCTCTACTGCAATCCAGCCTGAGTGACAGAGTGAGGCCCTGTTTCAAAACAAAACCCAAAAACCCAAACAAGATTTAGCATAAAAAATTAAACTAAATGAGATTTTATGAATAATATGAACTAGTATTTCTTTAGGACTTTTAAGTTTACTTTTCCTCATAATCCTTGATTCTTACCACAGACCTAAGAATGAAGCACTTCTGATATTACTTCACCCATTTTCCAGATGTGGAAACCGAGGTTCAGGAAGTTATATGACTTGTTGTGACTCTCACACCCAACAAGTGCTACAGTGAGAAGTTGGACTTGGGACTCACTTCCTAGTTCTTTCCAACACATTAGGTTGTCATGAGACCATGCAGCCAGCCACTCCCCAACCTCCTCTTGAGGAAGCAGTTTCAGAGAGAGAAGTGGTCCACTCAGGGTTCCGCAATCGATGGCTGGGATGGACCTCAGATGTGGAGTCACCAACTTCTTCCTGTACTTATTTCATGACATAAAGTGGAGAGGGTATGAGTTTGAGTTAAAAACACTGTAAAAATCATCCCACAGAACAATGTCCTGCAAATGTCACATGCTACCATTCCTAACTCATTGCAAAGAAAATTTATCAATGAGAACTAAAACATATGCCACATTTACCATGTACCCAGTTCTTTCCATGAATTAACTCATTTGCTCCTCCTAACTGCCCTCTGAGCTGACTGATTATTATTATCTTCATTTATCATTGGGGAAATTGAGGTTCAGACGGGCCAAGTGATCTGGCTAAAGACACATAGCTAGAACATGGCAGGCCAGGGCGTAAGCCCACTAAGTAGGGAGGCCCTGGGACCTGACTCTCATGCCCTCAGTGACTAAGACAGAATATTTGGGATCTAAACGGGTGTGCCCTGAAGTCATAGGTACTTAGGAAACTCTCTTAACAAATTGAACAGATGATAATGCAAACAGCCATCTAGGGTAAACGTTCCGATCAATTAGGCATCTAGATAGCCAGTGACAGTTACATGCCATCTCATCTGATCACTCACTGGGACCTACACTGCTTGGCTCCCAAGACCAGAGCAAGCTTGGGAATTATCTGTGGTTGTGTTTTAAAAACAGTCAGTCATGTCCTAGATTCATTCAGATCAGTGTTTCTGTGGTTAGTTTCACCTGCCGAAGTCTCCTGCACTTCACACACTTTACACACTTGCCTGTGCTATCCCATAGGAGTGGTATCTGGGGATTATGGAGAATTTTCTACATGAGGGAACACTAGACAGCCTTAAAAAAGAGGACATCCTGTGGTTTGCAACAACATTGACTCACTTGGAGGACATTATGGCAAGTAAAATAAACCATGCAAATGTCACAGAAAGACAAATTATGCACAATCTCACTTGCATATGAAACCTAAAAATGTTGATTTCACAGAAGCAGAGTAGAAAGGTGGTCACTGAACCCGGGGTGGGGATGAGGTGGGGATGGGGCGGGGCAGGGGATGTCAGTTAGAAGTACAGAGCTCCAGTCAGACCAGAGGAGTGTATTTTAGCAAGCTATTTCACAGTGTAGTAGTGACCATTGTTAATAATGTATTAGCTGATTAGTGATCATTATGCATTAACTAATCAAATAGCGAGTTAGCTAGTTAATAACTAATGAGCAAATCAAACAATTAAATACCAAATTAATTATCAGTTAAATTCATATCAATGTCATGGACTAAATATTATAGAGAAACTAATTAAATAATTAATGCTGCTAAAAGTGTAGATTTTAAATGTTCTCACCACAAAAAAATGGTAAGTGCTTAAAGTGATGATTTGCTAATTATAAGGAAAAGGGGGTATAAAATATTTAATTGTCCCATAATGTATTCATAGGTCAAAACACCTAATTGTACACCATACACAGCATTATTATTTGTTGATGAAATAAAATAAGGTAAAGTCATTTTCTTCTAATGAGCATGGGTGAGTTTATCTCTTTCTAGACTGTATCAGAGCAGCTAAGGGTGCATGTACTTTCTTTCAGAGATGGGAACATTGAATGACAGCGTCTCAGCCTGCCTGGAGTCCTGGGGCAAAGCCAGGGTGGCTCCTGCTGCCTTGAGACACTACCACAAGGGCTCAGCGGGACTGTGGGTGAAGGTGTTGAAGAAGCACTGCCTTTGGAATCCTGCAGTCATTGGCCACATTATCTTCTGGTCCTCGGGATGAGACTTGGCCCTGCCTGTAGATTCCATAGCCAATATGCAAATGTGTGGATGACACAGGGTGTCTTTGGGCTTTGCAAGTCTGGAACCTGCAGAAATATGGCCTCTCTTATTGGGAGATGGGTCTAATTCACCGGAGGAGAGGCTCAGTGAATGAGCAGACTCTCGAGTCTCCAGAAAGCCTTGAGTCTCCAGATGACACACTGTCTCCTGGAACCTATCTGCATTTGCAAGAGTTATTTTCTTCCTGAAGTTATGTGACTTTTGGAGAGCTAATTACTCAAGTCCTTGTGGGGAATGCCAACATGCAGCTAGCTAGCATCCCACAAGGAAAAGGAGCCCTCAGGCTGGGGATGGTGGCTCATGCTTGTCATTCCAGCAATTTGGAAGGCCAAGGTGGGAGGATCTCTTGAACCAAGGAATTCAAGACCAGCCTGGGCAACACAGTAAGATTTGGTCTTTACAAAAAATTAAAGAATTAACTGGGCATGGTGGTGCATGCCTATAGTCCCAACTACTTGGGAGACTGAGATGGAAGGATCACCTAAGCCCAGGAGGTCGAGTCAAGGCTGTGGTGAGCCATGATCATGCCACTGCACTCCAGCCTGGGCAACAGAGTCATATCCCCAACTCAAAGAAGGGGAGGTTAGGTTTTTTTTTCCTCTTTTATCCCCCCACTTTCTTTCCCATAAGTGCAAATTCTACCAACCACTTTAGCAGCTGAGTAGTTCCTGAACCACAGGCAAATTGAAAGTCATTTATTTTGCTTATTATTTATAAAAAGCAATAAACATTTTGGGCAATCAAAATTGTCTATCTACTTTTGTCTTGTCTCTCAGAATAAATAAAATGGATAATAATAATATGTTAGTATTATGTTACTTAGTCCTTGCTATGTGGCTGATGCTATAGGAACATGATCTCACTTACCCCTGACAGCCACCACAGAAAGTAGATATGATTATCTTGAAAGCTGTGACAGCTGTCATTGACATGACGTAGCTATTTAGACTTGGAACTGAGACCACCTGTGTCAATATGACTTAAGCTACTTGTTCCATGAAAGATTTACCTGGGAAAAAGAAGACTGTCACCAATAAATACGGTATCTGTTTGCTTCAGGAAATTCCTGCTGGTCGATTTATCTGAGGTAAGTCTGCTCACTCTGGGTAAACTGATCACTATCATCAAACAGTAGCTTGCATGTCAAGACTTGCTTTAAAATGCTCACCTAACTTAGTGCATCACAGGCTAAGATTCCATCCTGATCTCAGCCCAATTCCAGTCAGTTCCCTCCTTGAAAAATCCACTGAAGTTCCTTGAGCCCAGATCCCGAAACCCTATCAACCTCCATCCCTGAGGATCCACCCCTTTTTGAGAGACTACCTTGACTTTATCAAGATGGCATTCCCTCATTCAACAATCTGGTAGTGTTTGGGAAAGTTCAATAATACTTATTCTACAAATGAGCAAAGAGAAACCCAGTGTTTCAATGAATGGTCCAAATTTATCCCCTTCAATAAGGAATGGAGCCAGAATTTCAGTCCAGGATTGTATGACCCCATCCCATATTCCCTATCACTCTGGTACTTTGTCTTTTGGTTGGAATGAAAGCCCTGTTTCTTCAATTTTATCCCTGAATGTATTCCACTTTCTAGTATTTTTTTTTTAAATCCAAACAATGGTTGTCTTCTTCTGTTCTTGCTGTGATAACAAAATACCTGAGACTGGATAATTCATTAACAACAGAATGTATTCCTTACAGTCCCAGGGGCTGGGAAGTCCAAGAGCAAGACTCCAAGAGGCAAGTCTGGTGGGGGCATGTCCCTGTAGATGGCTCCTCATGGGGTCCTCATGGTGGGAAGGTAAAAAGCCGCACAGATTCCATCAAGCCTGTTGTAATGTCACTCATCCCACTCATGAGGGCTGAGTCCTCACATCTGAATCAACTTCCAGAGGCCCACCTCCTAATACTGTTGCATTGGGAATTGAGCTCCAACATGAATTTTAGGAGGGACACAAACATTCAAACCACATCAATGACCCAGTGTACAGTCCTGTGAAAGGCTGTTGCCGCATGACCTTGTAGGCTTAATTAGCCATGAAAATTGAACACTATTTCAGAATAAACTCTCACCATCAGTCTCAAAGTGAAAGATGCAAGTCAAGTGAAGGCCCCAAAATCCACATCTCTCACTGATGTGACTTTTAAACTATTAGCAAATGATTCACCTGGTGTGCAGAAGGGGGAACCCCAAAAACCTGGAATAATCTTTTTGGGGGTGGGCCTGTTATAGTACAGGCTTCCTCCCATAGGTGAGTGTTCTGAAACCTATAAACATCAGTGTACCATTCAGTGTTGTCATGATAGACTGTGTTTGGCATCAGTTAAAAAAAAAATTTTTTTTTTCCTGAGATTCTTTCAACACATTTGCCCATTTAATGATGGGTGTTTTATGAGTGCACCTACCCACACCATGCTGGGTGTTTAGCAGTTTTTGACCTAAAATGGTATGACCCCCATTGCCCATCCTCCATATTCACCTGATCTTGCCCCAAGTTACTTTTTTTTTATTCCCAAGATGAAGAAATTCTCAAGAGGAAATGTTTTGCCAATGTGGAAAAGGTGAAACAACAACAACAAAAACGGTAGCAGCATTAAAAGGCATCGAGATTAACGAGTTCAAAAACTGTTTTGAACAGTGGGAAAAAAGCATCTTGATAGGTGTATTGCATCAAACAGAGAGTACTTTGAAGGTGACTGAAACTTAAACATGTAAGAATAAATGCACAATTTTTTATAAATAAATTTTGAAGCCAGGCTCGGTGGCTCAGCCTGTAATCCCGCGCCTTTGGGAGGCTGAGGTGAGTGGATCGCCTGAGCCCGCGGGTTCAAGACCCGCCTGGGCAGCGAGACCTCATCTCTATTGTAAATCAAAAAATCAGCCGGGCGTAGTAGCGCATGCCTGTAATTCCGGCTACTCGGAAGGCTGAGGTGGAAGGATCACCGGAGCCCAGCAGGTCGAGGCTGCGGTGACCAGGAGCTGCCACTGCACTCCAGTCTGGGCGACAGAATGAGACTTCAACTCAAAAAAAAAAAAATTGGGTTTTTTATGGGTCCTTTCTCATACTATCTACATGTTGGAGATTCTCAGATATATTTCTCCTCAGTCCAGGCCTCAGCCCTGGAGTCCAGGCTCCTTCATCCAACAGACAGAGCTGCTGTAACAAATCACTCTAATGATGGGGACTTAAAGTACCAGAAATGTATCATCTCAGTGTTCTGAAGGCCACAAGTTCAAAGTCAAAGTCGTGCCGGGCTCACATTTCCTCTGAAGGCTCTGAGGGAGGATCTACTCCACGCCTTTCTCCTGCACCTGCAGCTCTGGCAACTCTTGATATTCGCATGTTTAGGCCTTGATAACTCCAATCTCTGCCTTGGTCTTCACATGGCTTTCTCTTTCTGTCTCTGTGCCCTCTTTTCAGTTTCTTGTAAGGACACTTGACATCGGATTTAAGGCCCACCTTAATCCAGCATGAGACCTTATCTTAATTACATCGACAAAGTCTTGTATTCAATAAGAATCCATTCTGAGGTTCCAGGTGGACATATCTTTTGGGAGCCACAATTCAACTTACTATAGCCAGTAGAGTTTATTACTGACCTTGTATTAGCAGCATTATTATGTCTAAAGTAAAGGTGCCAACTAAAAATGATATGAAAAATGAAGTAATATAGCCATTTTCTAGAATATATATAGATAGTTTCTGGAAAAAGTTTTGATGTAAAATCGCTGCCAATAGGGTATTCCAATGGTCATATGATGTTTGATCACAAAAGTACACATGGGAACATTTAAAAGAATGTATTCATATCATTGGTAGGATGTAGACACAAAGGCTTTGTGAATGGACCATTGTCTAGAAATGTATTCAACAGTTATTGAGTACACTGGTTACAGGCCTGAGTGAGGATGAGACTCTCATTTCTCTTACTTTACCTGTATACAGAAAGAGGCAAGTAAGAAGGAAGATGAGGAAATATAATGTAATGACCAGCTCTGACTTAAAACTGTCAATGTGGGAACCACAGTCACTGGGGACTCCTAAGTGGGGAAGGAGGGATGAAAAACCACCCACCAGGTACCATGTCCACCACCTGGGTGACAGGCTCAATAGAAGCCCAAATCTCCTCATCATGTGATAGACCTATGGAACAGGTTGCAGGTACCCCTTGAATCTGAAATTAAAAAAAAAAAGAACTCACTCATGGAAGGACATATTAAGGCTCAAAATATATAATTCCTATAGATATCGACAAGACCACTTATTAAAATCCTACTGCGCTTTCTTCCCACATTCTTTCATACCCATTCTACACCAGAGTAACTGCTGAACTGCAGAGTTTATCTGTAGTGAAACAGAATTTCTTAAACCTTTTAGACCCTGTAGAGATGCATTTTACATTTGACCTCATCTGTGTATCACTGAAATAAAAGTTTCACAAAACAATATTGACTCTTAGAACCATGATGCACGCTGGTATTTTCTATGTCATTGTATTGCATTTGTGATGGAAGTTGATCTCAGAAGGTACTAATGGGTAACCACCGTTTATTAAATAGCATCAGTCACTCCTCACCTTATCCACCCAAAATGCAGGCGTGCTACCCATTGTGAAAACTCAGGATTTCGTAATGAGTAGCATGCCTGCATTTTGTTCAGTAGATATCTAGACATGACCTCATTCCTATTATTTTGGTAAGAATAATATTTCTAGGGGCTCTGAAGATACAGTTCAATAATTGGGAAAACCATATTGGATGGTCTCACATTAGATCACGTATTGTTAGAACACATTTTTTAATAGCTGAGGGGGACCCAAAAAATCCAGAATTATCTTTCGAAGGGCAGGCCCCTTGTAGTATAGACTTCCCTCACTAGGTAAGTGTTCTCGGACCCCATCAGCATCAGTGTACCAGCTAGTGTTATTGTGAGAGGCTGTATTTGGCTTCAGTGAATTTTGTTTTTTGGAGATTCTCCCAACATGTTTGCCCATTTTATGAGGGATGATTTACGAGTGCACCTGCCCCAACCACACTGAGTGTTTAGCAGTTTTTGAACAAAAAAGGCATGATCCTCATGCCTCACACCCCCTCCCAGTCACCTGATCTCACCCTGAGCAACATTTTTTGTTTCCCCGGATGAAAAAAATCCTCAAAGGGAAACGTTTTGCTGATGTGGAAGAGGTAAAACAAAAAACAGCAGAAGCACTCAAAGGCATCACAATCGACCAGTTCAAAAACTGGTTTGAGCAGTAGAAAAAGCATCTCAATAGGTGTATGTCATCAAACAGAGAGAACTGTGAAGAACATGTAAAAATAAATAAATAAATTTTTATAAATAAATTCCAGGTTTTGGGGCCCTCCTTGTATTAATGTTTTTAAAACATTAACAAATGTCACTTTGCTTCTGCTCCCTTTCCTTTGCAGACCAAGTTTTGCAACTGCCCTGCCCAGCTCTATGTGTGCCTCTAGGTGACCTTGGCTCTGCCTCCGATGCTTGCCTGGTCTCTGTGTGACCTCACAGTTCTGCAGTCCCCACTGGTCCGACCACTCCATAACCATGACTCTATGACTGCTCGGCGTGGTCAGCAGTTGATGTCTGAGCTGGGCAGCAGTGACCTAATCGGGTGGGATCCTGGTATCCACATGGTTGCCTTCCCATAGGTTCTCTGAGCAGGTGTGTTTCAGGCAGCATCCCAGAAGGGGACAACGCTGTGATCCTGGGAAAATGGGAGAAGATTTTAATAGGAAAGGGATTTATAGAGGTCTGGACAGGATGTGAGAATGCCCCAAGAAACCCCAAGGGATAGCGGCATAGCTGAACCTGTTTATAAGACTCAGAAGTTTGCTTTTCTTATTTTCCTTTCCCTTGTCCTGCATGCCATTTTGGCAGAGGGTGACCACTAATAACTGGTTATATCATATCCTTTCCCCAGGGGATGCCCACAAGATTAATGAACTTGTTTTTCTTTCTTTTTCTTTTTTCTTTTGAAAGGGAGTCCTGTTGCCCAGGCTTGTCTCAAACTCTGGGCTCAAGCAATCCTCCTACCTCAGCCTCCCAAGTGCTGGGATCACAGGCATGAGCCACTGTGCCCAGACTATTTTTCTTTTGAAGAACAATGATCCCAGCTGTGTGCAGTGGCTCATGCCTATAAACCCAACACTTTGGAAGGCCAAGGCAAGAGGACTGCTTGAGTCCAGGAGTTTGAGACCAGCCTGGGCAACTTGGTGAGACCTTGTCTCTACAATAAAAAAGTGTGGTGGCGTATGCCTGTGGTTCCAGCTACTTGGAAGGCTGAGGCAGAAGAATCACCTGAGCCATGAGGTCGAGGCTGCAGTCGCAGTGAGCATGCCACTACACTCCAGCCTGGGTGACAGAGATTCAGACTCAAGCCAACACATTTAAAAAACCCCAAACACCAAAAACAAAAACAAAATCCAACAGTTCTTAGGAGGTGCAGATCTCCTTGATGGCACCCAGAAGTTTGACCAGGCGAGGGATATGAGCAGCTTTGATCACCAGAGACTTCAGACCACATACCTTACTCGCAAACGCCCTCAAGTATGTTCAAAAGCAGACTGAATTAGAGAATTTTCCTCTCCTACTCTCACTCTTTGGCCATTTTTTCTCCCTTTGAATAGGGTCTCACTGTCACCTAGGCTGGAGAGCAGTAGTATGATCATGGCTACTATGGCTTTGACCTCCTGGGTGCATACCATCCTTTTGCCTCAGCCTCTTGAGTAGCTGGGACTACAGGCACACGCCACCATGACTGGTTCATTTTTTGATTTTTTGTAGAGATGAGATCTCACCATATTGCCCAGGCAAGTCTCAAACAATCTTTCCACCTCAGCCTCCCAAAGTACTGGGGTTATAGATGTGAGCCACCATGTCTAGCCTTCAAAGTGAACAAATCTTTCCCTGTTCCTACGTGCTGATGTGCCAGTGTTTGGGTCACTGCATGACAGACACTTGAACCTGATCTCTGGAATTCCACAACAGTAGTGCAGTGTCCTTGGGCTAGTGATAGTGGGACACGTTGCTACTTCTGGACTTTTACCAGAACTTGGTGAAGGGACACAGGCATAGCCGGGTGAAGGGGCAGTGGGGGGGGTTCCAGGAAGCACGTGTAAGGCACCCCAAAGCTTGGGAGGTGTGGTCAAACAGAGACTGGCTGGCATTTCAGTCGCAGGGTCAGTCTGCAAGCTTCCCAGAGGCACTGCCATCTCTGGTTTGTTATACTACTGCTGAAGACCTGGGGAGCCCCTCTGTGCCGGGCACTGTTCTCAGTTGGTCACCTGTGTTAACTCACCGAATACTAACATGGCCCTCTAAGGAGGACGTCATTGTCCTCTTCACTTGCTTAGCAAAGCTAGAGGGGTGCTTGCTATTGAAGTCTAACACACATACAGAAAAGGGCACACATAAGTGACACGTAATTTTCTTTCTCCCTTCCTTCCTTCTTTCCTCCCTCCTCCTCTCTTCCCCCCTCCCTCCCTCCTTTCCTCCAACTCCCTCCCTCCCTGCCTCCCTCTCTGTCTCTCCTTTTTCTCTTGCTTTCTTGCTTGCTTGCTTTCTGATAGAGTCTTGCTCTGTTGCCCAGGTTGGCGTGTGATGTTGTGATCATGGCTCATTGCAGTCTTGAATTCCTGGGCTCAAGTGATCCTCCCACCTCAGCTTCCCAAGTAGCTAAGACTATAGGCACATGCCACCACATCTGGCTACTTTTTTATCTGTTGTAGAGACAGGGAGGATCTCACTATGTTGCCCAGTCCGGTCTAGAACTTCTGGTCTTAAGCAATTCTCCCGCCTTGGCCTCCCAAAGTGCTAGGATTACAGGTGTGAACCACTGCACCTGGCCTCAACAATTTTCACAAAGGCAACACACTCAGGCAACCAGCCTGCAGATCAAGAAACAGATCTTGACCAGCCACCCAGAAGACCCTTTCCAGTCTCCGTTGGTGACCCCTCAACTATCACCCTTTCCTGATACCCAACACCCGTGATGACTTTATGTGTTGACATCACACAGCACTCATTGTTTATTGTATAGCTTCTTTGTTCAACATTATGTTTGCAGTAATAGCCGTATTTTTAAAACTATTCTGAGATAAACATAACACAAGCCTTACTATCTTATCCATATTGAAACCTGCAATTCAGGGTCATCAAGTATATTCAGTGTTGTGCAACTGTCACCACAATCCATTGCTGGAACTCTCTCAACACCCTACAGAGAAACTCTGTACTCATTAAACATTACCCCCCCACCTCCTTCCTTCTCCCATCTTCCTTTCCCTCTTCCTCCCCTCCTTCCCCTTCCTCCTCCCTTCTCTCCTGTCTCCCCATACTCCCCTTCCCTATGCTCCCCTCCCCCAACCCTCATTAACCTGGATTCTCCTTTCTCTCTGTGAACCTACTTACTCCAGGTGCCCAAGTGGACCCAAGCCATACTGGTCTTTTTGTGTCTGGCTTCTCTTCCTTAGCATGGAGCTACCAGGCTCATTGTCATCCTCATCATATACAGGTGAGGAAACTGAGGCATAGAAACATTAAGGAAGCAAGGGATGAGTGCAGGGTATAAGCCCAGGATATAAACCCGCCCCAGAGCCTACGTACTGGAGTGCTTCGTGGAGCTGTTTCTTGATGTGTCTTATGTTTCTCAAGTCAGTGATGATGGCTCTTCCAAGCATGGGTGAATCTGATGACCACTCAGAGTCTACCCACCCAATGTAAGACAGCTTGAAACCCACACACTCTTGTCTGTGTTGGCCTTCCTGCCTCTGGTTGAAAGGGCAACCTCTTTTCTCCAACTGCAGTGCCTGGCCAGCTGCCTCTGCAGTCCCTCCATGGCTGTATTTCTGGGATGACTCTGCTTACATACTGAGACTGACTTCCTGGCATTCACCCAGGGTGCCACTCTTTGGCTGCCTCGATGCTCCCATTGGGTAAAATGCATCATTCCTCCCCCCAACTCATACTGTACGTTTACTCCAATTATCAGCAGGGTGCTGAGCTGCTGTTGACATGGAAGCTGGCACGACCCACCATCCTGGTCATTGTTGGGACCAGAGAGCCTGGCTGATAGATGCCAACCTGCCTCATCCTAAATGAATCCAGGGGCTTACAGAGATACATCCAAGCTCCTCCCGACTTGGGGTCATTCAGACACAGAGGGCAATGCCTGCTTGGAACCATCCACGTGTGTCTGACTTGTCTCTGCTGAACCCCTAAACTCCAGCCTCTTGCTGTGCAGCATCCAGCAAGGCAGGTAGCAGAGGAGAGGGCTTGACCACCAGGGGCCTCCAGCAGGGAGAAACTGGCTTCAGAACATGGAACAACTGGCCAACGTTCTGCCACCAGCATGTTTTTCAATTAGGGAATTTGCAAACATACAGCCCCTTTAGTACCTCTTGGCCAGCAATGGGCAATACTCTGCCATGGATCTTCTTGCCACAGAGAATCCCATGATCCTTCGTATCATCAAAGATGAGAGACAACCTCCCCAAACACCATCTCCTCCTTGCCATGGGTTTGCAGGCGATGGCAGTGCTCTGCAGCTCAGGCCTGTCTACACTTCCCTCACAGGATCCTGTTCATTTAAATGCCATTTGTCCTCATCAGAACCCACATGGTCACAAGTAACAGAAATGCAACCCAACTCTCTGAAGCAAACATGTGAATTCATGGACTCACACAGTCGTGGGCTCTGGGACCAACAGCTTCTGAGCCCCAAGGCCACACCCCTATGTGGCCTCTCTCCCTCTGTCACTGGGATCTTTTTTTTTTTTTTTTTTTCATGTGTTGGCCTCACTTTCATTAGGCGATGGCCCCAAGGTCATTAAAAAAAAAAAAAAAAGACCCTGGCAGCTCTAAACTGGCATTGTGATGGTTTAAGCATCCCTTGGAAGGAGAACTCTTCACTCCTGATTGTTCCTTCAAAAGTCCTTTGGCTAATTCTTGCTGAAAGGATCTGGGTCACTGTGACCAGATGGGGCTTGTGCTGACTGTTCAACCTGAGACCCTTCTCACCCCTTGGCCAGGGAAGAGTCTGGGGCTTTGATTGACAGCTCACCATGATTACCAGCCAGGAAGGAGGGATACTTCCCCAAAGAAAATCAGGATCTATTTAGCCAAAAGCACAGAACATTACCCTGCACACAACTATATGAGGGAATTATCCTTTGGAGGGTGTGCCCCTTGAAGTATGGGTTTCCCCCACTAAGTGTTCTAGGAACCCATTGGCAATCAGTTTACCGGCTAGCATTGTGGTGAGAGGGTATGTTGGAGATTCTTTCAACACTTTTGCCCATTCATGATGGGTGATTTGTGAGCACACCTGCCCACACTGTGCTGTGTTCTGCAGTTTTTGACCCAAAAGGGCATGACCCTGTGCCCCACCCTCCCTATTCACCCAACCTCACCCCAGGCAGCCTTTTTGTTTGTTTGTGTCCCTGGATGAAAAACATCCTCAAAGGGAAACGTTTTGCCGATGTGGAAGAGGTCAAACAAAAAAATGGCAGAAGCACTCAAAGGCATCGCAATTGACAAATTCAAAAACTGTTTTGAGCAGTGGGAAAAGCGTCTTGATAGGTGTATTGCATCCAATGGAGAGGACTTTGTAGGTGACTGAAGTTTAAATATGTAATAATAAATACATAATTTTTCCCTCCCCAACCCCTATAAATGTCCAATTTTTAATAAATAAATTCCGGGTTTGTTTGGGTCCCCCTTGTATTATTGGGACTCACCTTGAAGGGATATTTTCCCTTCATCCTTCGATTCTGATAAGTCTTGATTCAGATGGAGCATGACTGCACTGAGGGGACCAGGCTGCAATGTCAGAGATAGATGATGACCTTCTGTTCACTTCCTGTGAGCGTAGTACGTGTGCCTTTTGTGAAATGTCACCTGTTCAACCTGCTTTCAGAGAGCTCTAATCACCAGAGACAAAAGGTCTAGCTTACATTCAATGGTATGCCACTGTATATAGAAGATGGTCTGTAACCAACTGTTTTTTACTTAAAATTTGGCAATTCCATAAAGTTCTACGTAATGTAACCACAGGTCATATGATTATTATTTTTGTAGAGTGGTTTATTATTAATATTATTATTGAGACAGCTGTCTCACTATGTTGCCCAGGACGGTCTCAAACCCCTGGCCTCAAGCAATCCTCTCTCCTCAGCTTCCCAGTGCTGGGATTACAGGTGTGAGCCATAGCTCCTGATCAGGGATTAAATTCTCTACCCCAGCTCTCAACTCTGTAGTAACGTTACCTGTCCATACCCTTGCAAGAGCCCATCACAGAAGTACAGAAGTACATTTCTCTGCTCCTTGACGTAGGTTTCGCCACACAATTTACTTTGTGGACATCACATGAGTCAGCTTGAGATGTGCCTGTGTGGTTGTACTTGACCTGTGCTTCTGAATAGCTAGAAGGACACATCCCCAGGTAGCCTCTGCACCTTCATGCAGGTCCAGAATGATAGAAGTTTTATCTTGCTTCTAAGAAGGGACTGCAGGCCGGGCTTGGCAGCTCATCACAACCCTCCAGCTCTGTTGGCTTGACAGCTGGAGGGATGGCGCTACCATCACTGGCGTGGGGGAAGGCTGGGCCAAGAGGGATTGGAAAGCCGGGCTCGGTGGCTCAGCCTGTAATCCCACGCCTTTGGGAGGCTGAGGTGAGTGGATTGCCTGAGCCCGCGGGTTCGAGACCCACCTGGGCAGCAAGACCTCATCTCTACAATAAATCAAAAAATCAACCGGGCATGATAGCGCATGCATGTAATTCTGGCTACTTGGAAGGCTGAGGTGGAAGGATCACTGGAGCCCAGCAGGTCGAGGCTGCGGTGGCCGGGAGCGGCCACTGCACTCCAGTTTGGGTGACAGAGTGAGACACCAACTCAAAAAAAAAAAAAAAAAAGAGGGATTGGAGAGAGAAGAGTGTGAGATGCTTTTGAGAGACCTGGGCCCCTGTGGGTTGTCAGGGCAACTGCTGTGTGGTCCTGGCTTTTAGAGGCCTGAGCAGGACATCCCTGCCTATGCTTAGGGCAGTGGCAGTCCCTGAGGCAACCCCTGCCCTGCCCCAACTCCAGATTTGTTTCTTCACCCTGCGCAAATGACAGGACCTCAAACTTGCGCTGACCTGAGATGCCAAGTGACTTTTCTTCCCCAGGACATTTAGAGAAGCTTCCTAAAAGTGTGCATGTACACAAAGAACAGTATGATGGAAGCTGGAG
Source organism: Carlito syrichta (assembly GCF_000164805.1). Taxonomy (NCBI): domain Eukaryota; kingdom Metazoa; phylum Chordata; class Mammalia; order Primates; family Tarsiidae; genus Carlito; species Carlito syrichta. The sequence continues at coordinate 354,301 of NW_007232030.1, forward strand.
ACTCAGAAGGGGGGAGGGGACAGAGTGTAGGGACAAGATCACCTGTTGGGTGATCTGTGCCCAGACCAAAGACTCTCTGTATCCCCCAGAGCTAATGAAGAAGAAAAAGATGAAAACAACAACATGTGTCTGCCTCCGAGGGCTGGATTGGCTTCTCCAGCCGTGACTTTAGGACAGGACAACATGATGGTGGGCTCGATTCCTGCCCCCTCCCCAAAGAGCAGCATGAAGCACCGGCAGCCTTGAGGTCCTTGCTCCCTCCCAGCCCTGGAACACATGCCTTGTGCTGAGGAAGGCTCCCTCCCGGGTCCCTTGAAACAGCTGTCCTGCTCCTCACCAGTAGTGTTGGTTTCTTCTCCCCCCCTCCAGAATGCCCTTCCTCCTGCCCTCTCCTTTCCACCTCATCCCAAGACTTGGGTCTACTCACCCACCGGAAACCGCCTTCCATGGTTTTCCTGCGAGGTTGAGTCCTAGTTTCCTTGCATGAGGCAGTAAGGGGTTGTTTTTGATGGAGGAGCCTCCAACAGTCCCAGGTCTGTAATCCCAACTCCTCAGAAGGCCAAGGCAGAAGGATTGTATAAGGTCAGGAGTTTGAGGCCAGCCTCAGCAACATAGCAAGATCCCCATCTCCACAAAACACTTTTAAAAACAGTCAGATATAGTGACACATTCCTATAGTCCCAGCAACTCAGGAAGCTGAGGTGGAAGAATCACTTGAACCCATGGGTTTGAGGCTACAGTGAGTTATAATTGTGACATTGCACTCCAGCCTGGGAGACAGATTGAGACCACAATAAAAAAAAAGAAAAAAAGAAACAAAAACACCAGGCACAGTAGCTCAAGCCTGTAATCCTAGTATTTTGGGAGGTCAAGGTGGGAGGATTGCTTGAGGCCAGAAGTTCAAGATCAGTCTGGGCAACATAGTAAGACCCCATTTCTACCAAAGAACAAAAACAAAAATTCCCACCCCAGAGTAAATGCTGGCAAGATGCTTCCTCCAAGTGGAATGGTGGCACCTCTTGGTCTTCAGTGACCTTCTTCAGTGACCCACAGGGTGAGGTGCACATGGCCTCAGGGACAGAGGCTCAAGAGGAAACCACCTCACTCACTCAAATGCTTGAGATCTGGGTCTGTTGAAGGCTTCCATTGTGAGTCTCCATCAAGAGTGTGGCAGGGCACAGTGGCTTAGGAACTGGACTCAGCCTTGCAGGGTTGCTGGAAACAAAAAATATTTCTGGAGTGGAAAGATCTTCAGAAATGTCCTCGCTGACATGTTTTATTTAGTTCCTGATCACGGGTCCTATCCATGAAGGAAGGATTTTTCTGACACTCACAGAGCTCAGAGGGGTGTTTGGGTGGGATATCCTGTGCTGTGCATCCAGAGGGGCACAGTCAGGGCTGGTTCAGCCCTGACACTTCTAAACCCGTAGAGGCTTCTCATCAAGCCACAGCACCAAACCCCAGGTGCCCAATGCGCTGAGGCCTTGAGGATGCTGCATCACAGTCACTGTTTCCATGGAAACCACAGAACCTTCTGATATAAACTAGACCCATGGAGCGCGCCCTGCAGAAGCGGAAGCCTGGCTTTCATGCCTGCTGGCGGAACCAAGGACAGCGCTTCCCCCTTGTCTCTTTTATGGAATTTGGAATAAGAAACACAACTCCATCCTGGGTCCAGGGGAGGTGAGAGGCAGCTGGCCTTAGAGCTCCAGCTCCAACTGGCAGCCTCCCCACTTGGTCTCTGAGCCCCAGTTGGGCTGGTCTGGAAGGGCCTTGGGCTTTCCTCCTTGTTTTCTGGTATAACTGTCGAGACTTTTTTTTTTGAGTCAGTCTCACTCTGTCATTCAGACTGGAGGGCAGTGACGTGCTCACGGCCACCACAGCCACGACCTGCTGGGCTCAGGTGATCCTTCCACCTCAGCCTTGTAAGTAGCTGGAACCACAGGCACACGCCACCATGCCCGGCTAATTTTTTGATTCATTGTAGAGACAAGGTCTCACCAAGTTGCCCAGCCTGGTCTCTAACCCCTGGGCTCAGGCAATCCTTTCGCCTCTGCCTCCCAAAGTGCTGGGATGACAGGCATGCGGCACCGCACCCCACCAGCTATTGGGACTTCTGCATCACAGGGGGCCCAGCTCGAGAACAGAAAAGCCCCTCGTCTGCTTTCTGGCCGCTTCAGGAAGGGAAGCCGTGAGTGTCCTGAGCTTTCCAGGGTGGCCTCTCAGAACCTCTGCCTTGAAAGGCACAGTCCTTTGAATGAAGGGCACAGTCACACCAGAAGGGTAGACTGCTTTCTCCCTTCCAGGTTCATTGAAGTGTCACTGTCATTGCTGGTACACCCGTGGGGGCATCTTTTCCATGACCTCAGCCCCTCACGTGGAGAGCATGATGTCATGAAAGGGATCCCACTGCAGGGGCCACAGTCCCAGGTTCTAGTTCTGCTCCTGCCTACTGGCACTGTGTGACTTTGGATGAGTGAATCACCTTCTCTGGACTTTAGTTATCTGTAAAGGATAAGGGTGGAGATAGCAAATGACTGTTTAAATATTTTTTTCATTTTGGTAAAAAAAAAAAAAAGAACTCATAAAATAAAATTTACAAACCTAACCATTTTTTTTTAAAAATTGGAGTCTCACTCTATTGCCCAGGCTGTAGTGCAGTGGCACAATTGCGGCTCACCTCAGACTTGACCTCCTGGGCTCAGGTGATCCTCCTGCCTCAGCTTCCTGAGAGGCTGGGACTACAGATGCCCATCACCACACCCAGCTAATTTTTTATAGAGATGAGATCTCACCAAGTTGCCCGGGCTGGTCTCGAATACCTGGGCTCAGACAGTCCTCCCACTTCGGCCTCCCTAAGTGCTGGGATGACAGATGTGAGCCACCATGCCTGGCCGAACTTAACCATTTTTAAAGGTACAGTTCAGTAGTGTTAGATCTACTTACATTATTGTGAAACAGATCTCCAGAACTTTCCATGTGCAAATCTGAAACTCTGTAGCTATTAGATAACAGCTCCCCTTTTCTTATTGCTTGGAGCCCCTGGTTGCCATGTTCTACCTTCTGTCCCTGGGAATCTAACAACTTTAGAGCCTCATGGAACAGCCTCGTATAGTGCTTATCTGTCTGTGACTGATGGTTTTATTGAACACAAGGCCCTCCATGTTTCCCTATGGTGTGAGAGGGGTCAGAACACCCTTCCTTCTCAGGCTGAATCCTACTCTGTGTGTGTACACACCATGTTTTCCCTCTACTGTCCATGGGGAGGGCTTGCTGTCACTTCCCTCTACTGTCCATGGGGAGGGCTTGCTGTCTCCTCCATCTACTGTCCATGGGGAGGGCATGGACAGTGATGGACATTTGGGCTGTTTCCACCTCTTAGCTATGGCGAATAATGCTGCCATGCCCGTGGGTATGCAAATATCTGTCCACTCAAGTCCCCATTTTCAATTATTTTGAATAAAAACCCAGAAGTGGGATTGCTGGATCATGGGCTAATTTTCTTTTTATTTTCTGAGGCCTCACTGTTTTCACTTTATACTCCCACCAGCAGTGCTCTGGTGTTCCAATTTCTCCACATATTTGCCCACACTTGTTATTTTCTGCTTTTTAAAAATAGTGACCATCTGAATGAGTGTGAGAGGATCACCCTCATTGTTTTGACTAATGTTTCTTTAATGATTAGTGATGCTGAGAATCTTTTCATCTGCTGGTCAGTGTATATCATCTTTGGGAAAATGTCTATTAAGCTCTTTTGCCCGTAGTTAATTAGGTGATTTGATTTTTTTTGTTAAGTTTTATGCCAGATGACTCCATTGAGGTTCATCTTTGACATTTATAGTTTTAAATTCTGACTATCTTCAACCAAATGCTGCATCTCTGTTTTCTTTCTTTCCAGGAACAGATAGGTTAATGGCCATGGGGCGTGTTTAAAAAAAACTCAATCTATTGGTGATGCTGATAGATTTTTTATTTTTGCATGCTGGATTTTGGCTGTAAGTGACAAAGAATGAACGTGTATTCTTCATGGCTGAATATAATGGGATGTCTGCTACTTGCCGGAAAGTGAGGAACAAGAATTCTTTTCCTTCTAAAGCTGATGCTTCTTCAGAACTGAGAACACTGGATTATTTTTCCAAGTACGCTACACCTGTGAGCACACTTAATCCCCACAGCAACAACCATCTTAAGAGGTAAGTACTAGCATTATCCTCATTTTACAATGAAGACTCTGGGGCACAGGGACAGCAAGTCACTTGTCAGCCGTCTCACAGCTGGTCAGTGGAGGACAGAGGCCTCTCTGCCTCTCATTCCCATATCCTCAGCCACTGCCCAGGATAAACTCCCCTTCAGTCTTTATTCTGTAATACAGCATCATCCCAGGACACGTCTGTCTCCTTCTCTTCCTCCTTTCTGACCACACCATTCAACTCTGCCTTCTGGAACCTGGCCCAACATCCTTAACATTTCTCCTGAATGCTGCCTCTTGGCTGCCATCAACTGAAAGCTGGGTCTTCCCTGAGATTACCGCCTCCTTTCCATCCTTATCAGATGGGGAGGACTGGCTTCCACCTCCTCTACTGTCCACGGAGAGGGCTTGCTCTCGACTCCATCTACTGTCCATGCGAAGAGGTCGCACTCTCCTCCCTCTACTGTCCATGCGGAGGGCTCACTGTCTCCTCCCTCTACTGTCCAGGGAGAGGGCTCACTCTCCTCCTCGCCTACTCTCCATGGGGAGGACTCGCTCTCTCTTCTCTCTACTGTCCATGAAGAGGACTCTCTCTCTTCCCTCTACTGTCCATGAAGAGAGCTTGCTGTCACTCCCCTCTACTGTCCATAGGGAGGGCTGGCTCTCTCCTCTCTCTACTATCCATGGGCAGGGCTCGTTCTCTACTCCCTCTACTGTCCATGGGAAGGGCTTGCTCTCTCCTCCCTCTAATGTCCATGGGGAAGACTTGCTCTCACTTCTCTGTACTGTCCATGGGGAGGACTCAGTCTCTCCTCCCTCTAATGTCCATGGGGATTTGTTGCTCTCACTTCTCTCTACTGTCCATGGGAGGGCTCGATCTCCCCTCCTTCCACTGTCCATGGGGAGGGCTTGCTCTCACTTCTCTCTACTGTCCTAGGGAGGGCTTGCTCTCTCCTCCTTCTACTTTCCATGGGTGGGCTTTCTTTCACCTCCCTCTACTGTCCATGGGAAGGGCTCGCTTTCTTTTCCCTCTGCCCCTCGGGCAGGAGTCAGGAACTCACATCTCTCCTGCCCTCCAAAGCCACAGGCCTCTTCTTTTCCCTCTCTTGTGAATTCCCCTTGGCCTCGGGGTCCTCACCTTGTGTCACCCCAATATGTGTCCATATGCTCACGGGTCCCTGACATTCTCAGGAGACCTTGACTGTGACTCTTGGCCTTTCTCTCCCCCATGTCCTACCAACTCTCACTGGTGATCCCAGAAGGATGGTCCTCTACCTCACACTCTCCTTGCGTCTGAAGTTTCGGCCAAAGGATTCTCACTTGGCCCCTGCTCTCCCACCCTGGTATTTCAATACCCCTCCCCGTGTCATCATCAGAGTTGTCCACCCCTAAATCTCACACTCCTGTATACCCCCCAGTTCATCTGTTCTGCCACCCTGTGTCCCTAGTTGGCTCATGAAAGGGCCCAGATCCCAGCTTCTCTCAGATCTATCAGCCCCTGTCCCCTCCTTGCTTATCTAACACCCACCCCCCACAGTCATCTGACCATCTTCTGGTTCACATCCCCAGCAGAATCCATGCCCAACTCTACCATGTCTCCTCCTATTCTGGAATATGAAGCATCTCTCCCTCCTTCCAAATCAGCACTTCACCCCATGTACCTACCCCTGCTCCCCCTTGGGGCCCTACCCTGTCCATCATCCCCTCTCCCTCTCTCCCAGTGTACAGGCTGGCCCCTCCCATTCCCTTTCTGCCCTTGACCTTTCACCCTACCTCAGCTTCTGTCCAGCCTTGCCCCTTCTCCAAAATTCTGGAAAGAGAGTTTCTACCTGCTCATCCCCTTAAAATCCTTTGGTCCTCTGTCATTGGTCTAGGTCCTCAGGTCTCTAGGTACCTGGAGGCTGGATTAGAGGGTAGAGATGGTGAATGCCTGATTCCTTCCTGCCACTGGCATGGGAGAAGAGAAGGTAGGTGGCCTGCTGAGGATTCAGGGCCCAGCAGGCGAGCCCAGTGGTGGGCACATTGGCAGGGTATTGGGGGCAGGGAGGAGAGCGTGTGAAGAGCCCTGGGCCACTCTGTGCATCTCCACGGAGGAAGCTCAACTCGCAGGGTGACTGGAGCACAGAGGAAGAGAAGGCGCCCCCTCTGCCCCGACCCTTCAGAGCTCAGTTTCCTTCTCTGCACAGCTTGGGGCAGGGCCATATGCTTGCCCAGCCTCCCAGCCTCCCCACTTCCATCTAACAGAACTCCAACAGTGTCTTGAGTTTGTCACCGCCTGGGAGACAAATCTTTCAAACAGCTCCCACAAAGGCCTGTGTGCATTGTAAACAAATCTCAACCAGAAAGGGCTGTGAAAGACGCTGAAACTCCTAACAGGCCGTTGCCTCACGGTAACTCTCTCTGAGTGAGCAAAACTGATGTGTGTGTTGATGACGGGAGTCTCAGACTCAAACCTTCTGCACTGGCTGATGTGCCTTCCCAGGGTGCTCGGGCTGTCACGTGGCAGCAGCAAGAAGTGGTCGCCATTGGGCTAAATGATGGCTCAAAGGAAGGCTGGTGGTTTTTAGGCAAATGGAGGCTTTTGTGGACAGAGTTGGACAAAATGGACATGACGAGAATGAAGAATTCAATCAGGCAGTCAAGAGATTAGTTGCATCAGACCAGGCTGGAGTTGCGGAATTCCATCTGCCCAAATTAAGCTGCTCTAAAGAGGGCTAGCGTGTTTGCTATTCCAAGAGAATCTAGCATGTTCTGATCCTGAAAGGCTGTCTTTGTGATTTCAACACAAAATGTGTAACTTCACCCTGAGATTTTTAGTTGAAAGGTAACGGGAATGTTATGTTTGTAAACAGAACTGGCATATTTAAGAAAATTCAATTTATGTGACTTTTTAAGTATATTTGATTGGAGTTGCAACAGGACACTTCTAAATGTGAGAGAGGTTTTTGCTTGCTATGAGCATTGGAAGCACATAAAAATAAATTGGAATATATTACATTTATAAGCACAGTTTACAATTAAGACTATTTGACTGATTCAATTTGTACATGAGATTGATTACTTAAGCAGTGTGGTCTGTCAGCTGTAGCTTCTGTAAATTAGTCAGAGTAAATTGGAAAGTGGTTTTCTTATTTTACTAGCTTTGTAAATAGAGCCTTGTTTGGACTGAAAGTAATGAAAACCAGATTTTAAAATGTAACTTGGTAACTTGAATATCAGTTTAAAAGTCAACTCACTGAAGATCGTTCATCTGAAAAAGAGCCTCTGTCTAGGATTGGGAAGAGGATCAGGGAAGGCAGGAAGGAGGGAAGCGTCTGGGGTGTGTAGGGTGGTGGACAGGTGCCTGGCACTGCTGAGGCGGGCACCCCAAGGACGGCATGGCAGATGACCCAGGGCATGATGGAGTGTCCTGAGGATGGTGACCGGAAGCGTTTTCTCTTATACCTTAACACTGTGAACACGTCTGAGCGTGCTCAAGTTTTTTCCCTTATAACTGTGCCCTTATTTTGCAAGTAACAACTGGATTCAACTAGAACAAGGTGGCACTCAATGTTGGATGACATGTTAACTTGTTAGGGATTGGTTTCTCAGCGTCAAAGTGCAACATTGTATCACCTCCAATGACTGTTTTATTTGATTCTTCTAGAAAGTGGAGACCAAAAAAGAAGTAAAGAAGAAACGAGGAAACAGTCTGAAACAAGCAGCAGATGAAACCAAGCCTGTGTTCGTTTCCGGCTGTCCCGGTGGACTTGGGCAGATGATGAGACTCTCTTTGAGATGCCTCAGTTACCCCTTCTCTCTCCCCCACGTGAAGCTGTCCCATGTCTTCTCCACTCGTCAGAGTCCCCTCTCATGGAGACTCCAACTGCTGTCCACTCCTGAGTCATGTCATGGGGTGCACATCATGTCAGGGGGTGGCTTCTCTCTGCCATGTGTTTAGTTGTGGCATGGAGGTGACAGCACAGGGCTGTGTCCATGGCCATGGGTCATGTGACCACTGCCTCTACTGGGAAGGCATCTGGGAGGGAACAGGGAGGAAAGCACATCCCTCATGTCCTGCAGAGCGATTGTTGCTAGAGGGGAGTCGTGGTGATCATGCTGGGGCCCTCCCGGCAGAGGGAGTGAATGGCTCTGGCAGGCCAATAGCATCATGGAGAGTTGGAAAACATTCCAGGCCCGACACTCCCCACTGGAATTCTGGCTTGGTGGCTCTGAGGTCCAGTTTGTGGTCAGCCCTGCTGGGGAACAGCTGTATACACTGCAGGGATCCGTTCACTGTCCAGCAAGCATAACCAAAAGAGGCCAGTGTGTGGTGTAGGCCGAACTCTGTCCCATTCTTTTAATTATAACAACAGAACAGTTAGGATGGAGAGGCATGCACCTTCAGCACCACACCTACTAGCAGAAGCCTCAGTATTAGAGGTTCTGATGACAGGCCCGAAACTCCCTTGCTCCCTTTCTTTCTCCCTCCTTCCCTCTCCTTTCTTCTCCCTCCCTCTCCTT
>NW_007232030.1:363278-374985 GCF_000164805.1 Carlito syrichta
CCCTTCCTCCCTCTCTCTTCCTCTCCCTCCCTCCCTCCCTCTCCTCCTCTCTCTCCCTCCCTCTTTCTCACCCCTTCCTTCCCTCCCTTTCTCCCTCTCACCCTTTCTCTTCTCCCTCTTCCTCCCCACTCTCTCTTCTGTCTCTCTTTCTCCCTCTCTCTCCCTTCCTGTCACTCTTTCTCTTCCCCTCCCTCCTTCCCTTTCTCCCTCTTACCCTCTGTCTCCCTCTCCCTTCCTTATTCCATGCTTCCCTCCCTCTGTCTCTCCCCCTTCTCGCTTCCCCTCCCTCCTTTTCTCCCTATTATCCTCTCCCTCCTTCATTCTCCCCCTCTCCCTATTTTTCTTTCTCCCTCCCTCTCCGGCTCTTTCTCTCCTCCTCCCTCCTTCCCCTTCTCCCTCTTACCCTCTCCTTTCCTCTCTCCTCTCCCTTCCTCTTTCTATTCCTCCCTCCCTCCATCTCTACTCCCTCTCCCCCTCCCTCCTTCCCTTTCTCCCTCCTTCCCTTTCTCCCTCCTAACCTCTCCCTCCCCCCCACTCCATCTGTCCCTCGCATGTTTCTCTGCTCCCCCTAATGTTATTTCTATAACACTCTCATAGGCTGCCTCAGGCCCTTTTACTGCCCATCATCCATGTTGTTTTGATGTTCTTCAGAAAGACTAACAGTAAACATATCCCTATTAGTTTTGAGAACCAGGTGCTAAGAATCTACCTCCTCTGCCTGGATGAAGTGACAGGAAGTTTCATATACGCATGATTGAGACAGGAGCTTACTCAGAGCAGTTAACTCTACAGCCCAAAAGACTCTGCTTGGACCTGACTCACTTCATTCTTTCCTCCCAGCAGCGATTTTGCACCTGGCACCGACAGGGCCCTGAGACCAGCTTGTGCCTTCCTGAGATTACTAATTGCTAATTGGATCATGCTGCTTTTTCCTGGATGTGCCCTGTCTGGTGGTATTGATTCAATCCAACATGTCAAAAATAAACTTTGAAAGCTTTAGATCTTTGTCTTGCCTTTTCTTTAAAAAATTTATTCTCTCCAATCCTCCAAGTATCACAGTTTGAAAAATACAGAAAAGCACAAAGAAGATGTTGAATGTCACCAAAAATTCTATTAGCCAGAGGAAACCATTAGCTTTTCTTATACAGCCTTCCTGCTTTTTGCTTAATATACTTGCACACACTTAGAGCATCCTTATGCTTTATAAACACAGACTTGACCATTGCAACTTTACATACACATATCATTTTATGTTTTTCCACAGTGGTTGTAACATTTATGATGGTTGTATGGGCCAGGGTTCCATTATCCAAACTGATTATAGTTTATTTAACCAATCCTTGATTGTTGATTTCTTGAATTGTTTTCCTTCTCACTTTTAAAACCAAGGCTGTGCTCCCTAGCCCAGCTGACACTTAAATATCAAGGCTGTGGGCAAACAGTTGCCAACATGTTAGAGTTAGAGTGTGTGACACCACTATCCCATCCTGAGACTACTTGACAATGAACGTATCCCGCCAAGAGAGAACTGGAGACACCAGCAAACACACTGACAGTGAGTGTGAATTCTGTCCACATGGAGGTTTAAGACTTAAACAGAGATGAGGAGAATGGTGAGAGCATGTAAATATTACACATTCTGATAAATTAGAAATAATACAACCGAAACATTGGGGAAGAATAAGGAAAAGTAAAAGTAAAATAAGACCGTGGATTGACTTGCAGGTAGCATGTGGGGGTCTGAAGATACTCTTTAAAGGGGCAAACCAACTATAGACATCTATGTAAAAAAAAGGGGGGGAGGGGTTATGACCACTGAAAAAATAGTGTTAGAAAAAAGATAACCACTAAGGTAAAAAATGCACCTTGAAATACAAAAAGACAAAAAAAAAAAAAAAAAAGACAAAAAGGAATACTTGATTATATCTGCAAACATAATCATATCAAGAATAAGGCCAAGCATGGTGGTTCATCCTGGCTAGTAATCCCAACACATTGGGAGGTCAAGGCAGTAGGATTACTTGAAGCCAGGAGTTCAAGACCACCCTGGGCAACATAACAAGACCCTATTTCTACAAAAATAGATAACAGGTACATAAATAAATAAAAAATTTAAAATAAATACACACTTTTTTTTTTAAATGGCAAATTTTCTCTTTGCTTAATATACTTGCACACACTTAGAGCATCCTTATGCTTTATAAACACAGACTTGACCATTGCAACTTTACATACACATATCATTTTATGTTTTTCCACAGTAGTTGTAACATTTATGATGGTTGTATGGGCCAGGGTTCCATTATCCAAACTGATTATAGTTTATTTAACCAATCCTTAATTGTTGATTTCTTGAATTGTTTTCCTTCTCACTTTTAAAACCAAGGCTGTGCTCCCTAGCCCAGCTGACACTTAAATATCAAGGCTGTGGGCAAACAGTTGCCAACATGTTAGAGTTAAAAAAATGGATGAGGAGAAGAATCTGTAAATTCATAAAAATAGTCACCTAAGAGGTGAAAAAAATCAGCCTGCAGTAGCTCTGAGCACAGACTCTTTGGCAGCATGTAGAAGCCATGTGCTCTGCATCCCCCTGAGCTCTCCAGAAGCCTGGTTTTTCATGGATCTCTAAGCACATGAGGTAGTTCATCCCTGGCCTCAACCCATGGTCTCCAAAACAGAGACGGACTTATTTAGATTCATGATTCTGACCATAATGAACTGAAACCAGCTTCAATGAAATTTAAAAGAAAAAAAGAAGTTAGCTGGGCATGGTGGCACACACCTGTTGTCCCACCTACTCAGGAGTCTGAAAAGGGAAGATGGCTTGAGCCCAGGAGTTTGAGGCTGTGGTGAGCCATGACAGTGCCACTGCTCTGGCCTGGGTCTCTAAAATAAATAAATACATGAATAAATAAAATTAAAAGAAGGAGAGAGCAAGAAAGAAATGCATAAAGACAGAGGGGCTCATCCCAGAGACCGGGGACACCTTGTTCTGTAGCCTGGGGAAGGAATACGGATCCAAGAGATGGAAAACCAGGAAGCCCGCCTGCGCCTCTCACCTGTTCTGTGGCAGACCAAGCTTCTTAGCCAACCAGGGACAGGCAAATACATGGCCACCTCGTGAGGTTGTCTGAGCATCTCGGAACTGTCCTTCAGACCCAGCTTGAATCAGTAAAAATTTCTGGCCCGGTTCATTACAGATATGGCTGCTATGCCCTGTGCCCAGAGAGGGCAGAAGTGCTAACAGGTATCCTCCACCCACCTGACAGGTCACCCTCTGGAAGTGTTTACCTAACACCATCTTTTTTATTCACTAGCGATGTACTAAGCACCTGTGACAAGCATGGTTTTGGGTGAGATACCATGGAGACACAAAGTAGAGTCAGACATGTTCCATCACCTTGGGAAAACAGGACACAAATCCATTAGAAATTAACTTGCACTCCATGGTGTTCAGTGAAATGACCATCATGAAAATTGAATGCAGATCAGTGGTGGAAGCTCACAGGATCTTACATGTGTTAGATGTCATCCACATAAGCCTTCCTTTCCATAGGGAACTCCCTCTACCATGTTGGTGACAGACCCAGGGTCCGTCAGCCTCTGCTGGAAGGTGTTCAGAATGTTTTGGGAGGTGAAGGGCATTCACCATTGTGGCACTATGGCCATCAAAAGTCTGCTCTCCCTTAGAATAAGATAAAACAAGGGGCCTCATCATTCCTGATCATTGAGCTTACCTCTGAGTATCCCTTACGTGTCACAGCCTCATCAATATTTGAAGAGTGGCCAGGCATGGTGGCTTATGCCTGTCATCCCAGCATTTTGAGAGGCTGAGATAGAAGGATTGCTTGAGCCCAAGAGTTTGAGACAAACTTGGGTAACATAGCAACATCTTGTTTCTATAAAAATATCAAAAAAATTAGCTGGGCATGGTGGTACATGCCTGCAATTCTAGCTACTCAGGAGGCTGAGGCAGGAGGATTGCCTAAGCCCAGGAGGCTGATGTTGTAGTGAGCTGTGATTGTGTCACTGCATTCCAACCTGGGTAAAGAGTGACATCCTGACTCAAAAAAAAAAAAAGGAGGTAGTGATGATGATGGTTCCTTCCCTCTCCTGCCCCGAAGAGTTGACTGTCCTCAACCCTAAATCATCCTAAGTTCTTCAGTGGTTATTTAGAAGACCTGTCAGATTTTCTCCTGGACCTTGCTCTCCCCATCTAAAAGTTTTATCTACAGCCTTCTTAAACTGGGGAGCAGGATCCAGACACAAGCCAGGACTGACCTGTGAGACCCTAGAGGAGTTGTGGTGGTACACAAGAATGACAGATAGGTTTTAGAGACAGTGTGTCTGGCGTTTCCAGAAAATCAAGTCTCCTTGTTTTTGTTTTAAATCAGACTCCTGTACAAATAACAGACAATCCCCATTCTCTCTCAAAATGTGGGTAATAGACTCTCTGTGGCCAAATTAACAGAAATTATTTATTAGAAATGAAGAATGACAGCTCCTACCTTAGATGATGGAATCAGAAGCTCTGGTAGAGAGTCTGAGAACCTATGTTTCTTACTAAACTCTTTAATGCCATTTACATACACCAAAACTTCAGAACCATCAATGTGGTGGTGAAAGAGACAGAATTTCCTGATATCTAGCGGTGTGACCATGGGACCATGGGAACTCAACTTCTTTGAGCTTCAGTTTCCTTATCTATAAAATAAAGGTGATCATTCCTTAGAGGATCGTTGTTAAAACAAGTGTAGGTGAAGCTCACAGTGTTACTTACCCTCTCAACTGCCATTTTCCAGCCCAACTCCCTTCCCTTTGCCAGCAGGGCTCAGTTTTGTTTGGGTGGGTGGTCACCAGTCCGTGTGCTCAAGGAAGGTGACCCAGGATGACTCATGATTGGCCTAAGATACTGCTGGCTGTCTCGTTTCCCTTGACATTGGTTGATTTAGGGATAGGTATGTGAGTTCATCCTGGACAATGAGCTGGGAGGGGAAATTTGTAGGGACCTTCTGGTAGTGTCTTCCCAACCAATAGAAAGAGACATGTGGGCCATGCACCTGGTTGGGCAGTGGAGCAACTGTGTGGTGCCTGGATTCATGGCAGCCATCATGCCACCCCAGAGGGAGAAGCTGCTGATATACCAAGAATGGCAGAGTGGGAGGATGGACCAGCAAGATGCTGTTACACTGCTCCACCAACCAACCTTGGGACCAGCCACTCCTCTACTAAGTGTTCTGGGAGACAGGAAATCCTGCTGTTTAAGCCCTCCCTTTTTTTGAGTTGGGGTTTGGAGTGCAGCAGCATGATCACGGTTCACCTCAGCCTTGTCCTTCTGGGCTCAGGTGATCCTCCTACCTCAACCTCCTGAGTAGCTGTGACTACAGGCACATGCCACCATGCCCAGCTAATTTTTCTATTTTTTGCAGAAACGAGGTCTTGCTATGTTGCCTAGGCTGGTCTCAAACCCTTGACTCAAACAACCCTCCCACCTTGACCTTCCAAAGTGATGGGATTATAGGTGTAAGCCACTGAGCCTGGCCTAAGCCCCTTTGAGTTAGGTAGTCTTATTTGCAGCTCAAAACATTCTGATGGATATAGCAAGTAAAGCCCTTAATGAAGAAGGATTTCTTAATTTAAATGTAGTTTAACCATCAGTCTGTTCTTTTATGATACTTTCGGTGTCTTGATCAAAGAATTCCCTCTGCCAAGAGTTCAAGAAGCTTTTTTTTTTTTTTTTGAGTTGGAGTCTCACTCCGTCACCCAGGCTGAAAAGCAGTGGCACACTCATGGCCACCCCAGTGTCAACCTGCTGGGCTCTGGCGATCCTTCCACTTCAGCCTTCCAAGTAGCCGGAACTACAGGCGCACGCTACCATGCCCAGCTAATTTTGTATTTATTGTAGAGACCAGGGCTCGCTAAGTTGCCTGGGCTAGTCTTGAATCCACGGGCATAGGCAATCCACTTGCCTCGGTCTCCCAAAGTGCTGGGATTACAGGTTGAAACATCAAGCCCGGACACAAGAAGCTTTTTAAAAAATATTTTCTTGGAGTGTTTCAAACATTTTGCTTTTAACATTCAAGTCTTTAATTCATTGGTGATATGACATAGGCATAAATAAAATTTTATTTTAGTCTCCCCAAAACACAAGCCCTTAGCAAAATCCTTTACACATATTTGCGTAATAAATAGTAGCTATTATTATTTTATTAATATTAATAGAAATAGTGAACTTCTTTTCTACTAAATTTGGGTCAGAGATCATAGTGCCCATCCTATGATAAGACACATCTGCTCAAAAACATTTGCTGAAAGTTTTTATGAATTCTGCTTAGTGTTCACGCTTTGTTTCTGCCTAATGAAATCATGGTGGTTCTTTGTACATATATCCACTTTCCTTCCTAGCTTCGAATTTGTCACAGATTTGACCAATTTTTCAGTCTTTTAAATTTTCACTTATTTTTGACTCCCCTCGAAAGATAGTTATAATTTGAGTAGGAAGAAAAGAGTGCGTCTCTGAGGTGGAAACAACTAGGATTGAGTTATTCAGGAAGAAGCCCAGTTGCATGGTTTTTCAGGGATGGTCCTAAGTTTAGGGTAAAGGCGTTTGGAGGGTGGCCTGTGGATACTGAGGCAGTGGAATGGTACCTGGCAGACGCCTGGAGGCTTCCGTCTGGGGAGGCATCGCAGACAGCTGGCTGGAGCTAGGCACTCTGGACAAGGTCATTCAATAATGGTGAGTCCACCAAGGGATTAGAATTCACGGTCACAGTGCCTGACATTCCTGTGCGTGCCTGGACTTCACTACGTGATGTTACTCAGGGGTAACCCTAGCTATTGTGGCAACAACCTCTCCAGAGGCCAAGGGGAGGGGCCATGCAGAGTCTCGACTCATGCAAAGGCACCGCCAAAGAGCCCTTGGGGCCAGCTGTGCCAACACTCTTACTTCACAGAGGAGGAGGCTGACATTTGTAGGGGTCGAGTGGTATACCCAAGGTCAGCGGTCCACGTGGGCCCAGCAGAGCTGAGGACACTTGTGTTACGATGCTGGACTTAGAGCTTTGCCCTGCTGAATTTACCTAAAAATCCTCTTTCTAGAATTTTATGACATGGCAGCTCCAAACATCTGGCAAAACTGTAGCCCGTCTCTCTTACCTTCCTCTTTTCACACCTTCTCCTGCCTCCCTTTAACAGAACGCCTCATGTATCCTTTGAATTTCCAGCACCTGTATAGGTCAGTGCCAGTTTTCACGGTTGGTTTATCAACACATATTTGTGACACGTGCCTATATTAGAAAGAGGCTGACTCTTTCATGTCTCTGGAAGCCAATGCTGTTACTCTGTATCAAAATAGCATATGTGAAAATTGGGGAAATATTCCTTATGGCTGAACTATCATCCTAGAGCACCAGTTATGTGCTAATAATTGATCTTGGCACAGTACACTTGACTGGTCATTTTTATTTTTTGAGTCAGAGTCTCTCTCTGCTGCCCTGGCTGGAGTTCAGTGGCACGATCATAGCTCACTGCAACCTCAACCTTCTGGGCTCGGGCAATCCTTCTACCTCAGCCTCCCAAGTAGCTGGGACTAAAGGTGCATGCCTCCACACCTGGTTCATTTTTTTTTTAATTCTTTTTTTTTTGAGTTGGAGTCTCATTCTGTCACCCAGACTGGAGTGCAGTGGCCGCTCCCGGCCACCGCAACCTCGACCTGCTGGGCTCCGACGATCCTTCTGCCTCAGCCTTCCAAGTAGCCGGAATTACAGGCATGCGCTATGACGCCCGGCTGATTTTTTGGTTTATTGTAGAGATGAGGTCTCGCTGCCCAGGCGGGTCTCGAACCCGTGGGCTCAGGCAATCTGCTCACCTCAGCCTCCCAAAGGCGTGGGATTACAGGCTGAGCCACGGAGCCCGGCTATTTTTAAAAATTTTTTGATAGAGACAAGGTCTCACTATGCTGCCCAGGCTGATCTTGAAGTCCTGGGCTCAAGCAATCCTCCTGCCTTGACCTGCCAAAGTGCTGGGATTATAGGTGTGAACCATAGCACCCAGTCTTATTTTTATTCAAACAAACAAACAAACAAAACCACAGAAGACAGTGTCAGTATGGATGCTGTACAGATGAGAAAACTGGGGCTTAAGGTCATTCAGCTAAAAGCTGAACAACTGGAATCAGAAGCCAGGACCACCCAGCCCTTAATGGACTTCACCAAAAGAAAGCATGAAAATTCTGATGGGCTTAGGAATGCAGATACATAATTTGGGGCCTTGGACACAGGCCACGGAGGATGGTGTTGGGGGAAGAGTGGCCCCGGGCCATCTATAGGGTAATGAGGACACTGAATTCCAGGAACGGCAATCACCAGAAACCAAGAGGACTGTCTATTTCACAGAGCTGCCCAGAGCAGGTCCTGCTTCTGAAAACCTACCAAAAAGATGTTTGGGGCCACACGTGGTAACTTGCACCTAAAATTCCAGAGCTTTGGGAGGCTGAGGAAGGAGGATTGCTTGAGCCAGGGGTCTGAGGACAGTCTGAGCAACTTGGTGAGATCTTGTCTCTAAAATAAGTCAAAAAAAATTGGTTAGGCATGTGGCTGTGTGCCTGTAGTCCCAGCTACTTGGGTGGCTGTGACAGAAGGATCACTTGAGCCCAGGTGTTCAAGGCCAGCCTAGGTACCATAGCGAGACCTCTTCTCTATGAAAATAAAAATACTATCTGGGTGTGGTAGTGCACACCTATAGTCCTAGCTACTCATGAGACTGAGGCAGAAGGATCACCTGAGACCAGGAGGTTGAGGCTGTGGTGAGCCATGATTGTGCCACTATACTCTAGCCTGGACAAAAAATGAATGAATGAATGAATAAGTAGATTGTCTCCAAGCAAGGTTTGATAACAAACTGCCACATTCCTAAAAATGGCTGCAATGTCCATTGTCTCATTTTTTTGACAGGGTCTTGTTCTGTTACCCAGACTGGAATACAGTGGTGTGATCACAGCTCACTGCAGTCTCAAAGTCCTGGCCTCAAGCAATCCTCTTGTCTCAGCCTCCCGAGTAGCTGGAAATACAAGATTGTGCCACCACTCCCGGTTAATCTATTTTTATTTTTGTAGAGCTAGAATCTTGCTATGTTACCCAGGGTGTTCTTCAACTCCTGGCTTCAAGAGATCCTCCAGCCTTGGCCTCCCAAAGTGGTCTAATTACAGACATGAGCCACTGCACCCAGCCTGGTATACATATTTGTGTTGGGTTTGTTGTGTTTCCAGGAGTTTTGAGTGGTGTACTCCACTAACATAACTTGCTTGCATGCCATGCTCGTCAACGCTCAAAACTCCCACAGTGGGTGCACACACAGGAGGATAGCAGGACGTCCCATCAGATCCAGGAAGTGTTTCTGCCTGTTTGTCTTAAGTTGGCCACGCTTTTTAACAGTTACTCTCCTTGATTTAGCTAACATGTTCAAGCCTTGGTTTTTGTAGTCTTCATTCTTGCTGAGGTTTCCTGTCATTAGAAAGTAGAGTCAGGTGGAACATGTGGCCCACAGCCCATTTTGCCCAGTTTCACTTATCCCAAGTCCAAAAACTGAGGGGCACAGCTCTTGCCTGGGGCTTCCCGCGTGGTGACTGATGCCGTGCTCCACTGTGAGGCTTGTGCAGGCCGTCTGCTGCTCCTCACACCTGAACAGCATTTATGGGCGACTCACATGTCCACACAAATGAATGAAGACAAAGGTTCCTCCTAGGACAATGTGATTTTTGTTCACTTGCTTTTGAGATGTTTTCTTCAGTGGTGGAGAGAAGGGAGAGAATTACAGGACTGGAGACAGTGCTTCATCAGTCACCAACCCTGTCAAAGCCGCGTGGGCAGTGAGTGACTGACTGACATTCCCAGCAGTGCCATTATAAATATTGGAGCTACTTTGTGCTGTGACTTTGTGGTTTCTTCCATTTCTTTTTATTTTTCTCTCCCTGAGGATGAGCTGTGAGTTACTGAGGGCCTCAAGAATGTTCCCATCTCCCTTGTCTGCATTGTAAACTTAGTTTTGGCATGCAAGCTCACTAGTGTATGGGACAGGGTATCGCTCTGTCACCCAGGCTCGAGTGCAGGGGTACCAGCATAGGTCACTGCAGCTTGACCTCCTGGGTTCATGTGATCCTCCTGCCTCAGTCTCCCAAAGTGCTGGGATTACCAGACATGAGCCACCATGCCCAGCTCTGGAACACTATTAAAAAAGATATTCTATGCATGAGCAAATTTTCAATAAAGGAGAAGGCAGGGGAGCTGTAGTAATTTCCCACAGCTGCACAGTCATGATGGCCACAATCTAGGCACCCAGAATGAGGCTGTGCCTGGAAAGTGACAACATCATTTTTGTTGTTTATGGAATATCTATGCATTGTAAAATTTCAATTTTATTTTTTTCTTTTTTTTCCCATTATTTTAAAGATGTGGTACAATTCAGGGTTATGTATGCAAATGTTCATTATGTAGTTACCCTTTGTTGATAGGTGTGCCCCCCCTCCTCTGGCAGTTTCCCTCAACTGCCAATCCCACCCCACCTCCCCTGGCAGTTCCCACTACTGACAATCCCTTTCTTATAGTATTATGATAATTGTTCAAGATTCGCTTATGAGTAAGAACACATGGTACTCTATTCTTTGTTTCTGTGATAGATCACTGAGTATGATCGACCCTAAAGCCATTCAAGTTGCTGTGAAGTCCATATGTTTGTCCTTCTTTATGACTGCATAATATTCCATTGTGTATATGTACCACATTTTTTAAATGCAGTCCAGCTTCAATAGGCAGCATGAGTGGTTCCATATTTTTGCTATTGTGAATAGAGCTGCAACAAACATGCATGTGCAGGTATATTTTTCGTAGAATGACTTGAGTTCCTCCGGGTATATTCCCAATAGGGGGATTGCTGGGTCATATAGAAAGTCAATTTCTAGTTTTTTCAGAAATTGCCACACTGTCTTCCAAAGAGGTTGCACTAGTTTGCATTTCCACCAGCAGTGTAGAAGCGTTCCTTTTTCTCTGCATCCTCGCCAGCATCTGTTGTTGTTTGTTTTATTAATGTTGGCCATTCTTACTGGGGTTAGGTGCTATCTCAATGCGGTTTTGATTTGCATTTCTCTGATGATTAGTGAGGCTGAGCACTTTTTCATGTGTCTGTTTGCTGCCCGTATATCTTTTTTTGAGAAGTGTCAATTCATGTCTTTTGCCCACTTTTTAATGGGGCTGTTTGTTTTTTTCCTTTCAGCATGTGTGAGTTCCTTTTAGATCCTAGAGGTTAGGCCTTTGTTAGACATACAGTTGGCAAATATTTTTTCCCATTCTGTGGGCTGTCTCCCTGCTCTCTTGATGGTTTCTTTTGCTTTGCAGAAGCTTGTCAGTTTGAAAAGATCCCAACTTGTCTATCTTATTTTTTATAGTATGGGCACTTGGGGTTTTGATCAGGAATTGATTGCCAGTTCCAATTTCTATAAGGATGTCTCCTATATTTTCTAAGATTCTTATAGTTTGAGGTTTTACATTGATCCATTTAGAGTTAATTTTTGTGTATGGTGATAGGTAGGGGTCCTGTTTCAATCTTTTGCATGTGAATCAGCCAGTTTTTCCCAGCACTATTTACTGAATAGGTTCTCCTCTCCCCAGTGGTTGTTGTTGGAGGCTTTGTCAAAGATGAGTTGGTTGAGAAATTG
>NW_007232030.1:375102-396331 GCF_000164805.1 Carlito syrichta
GATATCTTAACAATGTTGATTTTTCCTATCCATGAGCGTGGAATATTTTTCCATTTGTTTGTGTATTCTTGGATTTCTTTGAGCAGTGTTTTGTAGTTCTCATTGTAAAGTTCTTTCACTTCTCTGGTTAGGAAGATGCCAAGGTATTTCTTTTTTGTGTGTGTGTGGCTATTGTGAATGGGATTATGCCTTTTATTTGGTTCTCTGCCTGCTTGTTGTTACTGTATAAGAATGGAACTGTCTTTAGCACATTTATTTTGTACCCCGAGACCTTGCCAAAGTCCTTAATCAGTGAAAGCAGGTTTTTGACAGATTCTCTTGGATTTTCAAGGTATAGGACCATATCATCATAACTTGACTTCCTCTTTTCCTATTTGGATACCCCGATCTCCTTCTCTTGTCTAATTACCCTAGCTAGGACTTCCAACACAATGTTGAACAAGAGGGGTGAGAGTGGGCAGCCTTGTCTTATTCCAGTTTTCAGGGGAAATGTTTCCAGTTTCTCTCCATTTAGCAAACTGTAGGTTTATCATGGATGGCGCTTACTATTTTGAGGTATGGTCCTTCTATACCTAGGTGTTTGAGGGTTTTTATCAAGAAGAGATGCTGGATTTTATCAAAAGCTTTTACTGCATCTAATGAAATAATCATGTGGCTCTTGGTTTTATATCTGTTGACATATTTAATTACATTTATGATCCTGCGGATGTTAAACCAGTCCTCCATCCTGGGGATGAATTCTACTTGGTCATGGTGAATGATTTTTGAGATGTGTTTTTGGATCTGATTTGCTAGAATCTTGTTGAGGATTTTTGCATCTAAGTTCATAAGGGATATTGGCCCGTAGTTCTCTTTTTTTGTTGTATCTTTAGCTGGTTTGGGTATCAGTGTGATGTTAGCTTCATAAAATGATTTTGGGAGAACTCCATCTTTCTCAATTGCCTGGAATACTTTCAGTAGGATTGGTATCAGCTCCTCCTTGTATGTTTTGTAGAATTCTGCTAGAAAGCCATTGGGTCTAGGGTTTTTTGTTGTTTTTTTTTTTTGTAGGTTATCAAGTTTGTTTCCACACAGGTGTGCATAGTAATCTCTGATAATCTTTTGTATTTCTTTGGGGTCAGCTGTGATTTGATCTTTTGTATTTCTGATTGTGTTTATTTGGGCTTTTTTGCTCTTTTTCTAGGTCATTCTGTCTAGGGGCCCATCAATCTTGCTTACTCTTTCAAAGAACCAGCTTTTTGTTTTGTTGATGTTTTTTATGATATTTTTGTCTTCCATGTCCCATAATTTGGACTCTTATTTTGATGATCTGGATTCTTCTGCTAAAGTTAGGATTCACTTTAGGTGATTTGTTAGGCTGTCAACCTGTGATCTTTCCATTTTCTTGATGTGTGTTTGCAGAGATATAAATTCCCCTCTTAGAACTGATTTCATGGTATTCCAGAGGTTTTGGTAAGATGTTTCTTCATTTTCACTTGTTTCCAGGAATCTTTTAATTTCTGTTTTGATTTCAGTGTTGACCCAGTAGGTGTTCAGCATCATGCTGTTTAGTGTCCATGTCTTTGTGGGCTTTGGGGAAATTGTGTTGGTGTTGATATTTATTATTATTCCACTGTGGTCTTAGAAGGTGCATGACAATATTTCACTTAAGGAATTTATTTGTCTATGCTTGATTTATAGTCAAGGATGTGATCAATCTTGGAGTACATTCCATGTGGTGATGAGTAGAATGTATATTCTGTGATTGTTGGATGGAATATTCTGTAGGTATCTATTAAGTCCATTTGGTTGAGTGTCAAGTTTAGGCTCTGGATCTCCTTGTTGTTTTTTTGCCTCAATGATCTATCTAGTGTGTTAGTAGGGTATTCAAGTCCCCTGCTATAATAGTGTTAGCGTCAATATCTTTTTTTTTTTAGCTTACTTAGTAGTTGCTTTATAAATGCTGGTGCTCCTGTATTTGGTGCATATATGTTTAGCATGGATATTTCTTATTGATGGATTAAACCTTTTATCATTATGTGGTGTCTTTTCATATCTTTTAAAATTTTTAATAGCTTAAATGTTGTTTTGACTTATATTAAGATTATAACTCCTGACTTCTTTTGTGATCCATTTGCCTGAAAACTCATTATCCATCCTTTAACTTTGAGTCTATGTGCATCCCTTATGGTGAGATGAGTTTCCTGGATGCAGCAAATAATTGGGTCATGGTTTCTTATCCGGTTTGCCATTCTGTTTCTTTTCAGTAGTGCATTTAATCCATTCACATTCAGGCTGATTATTGAAATGTGATTGCTTATCCCTATCATGAGGTTCTTATAAAGTTGTTTGTTTGTTTGCTTATTTACTTTTAGCTTTGGGGTTGATGTATGTGTGTGTTTTCAAGTTTGTTGTTGCAGTGTATTCTCTGTTGATTGTGTGCTCTGCTCTTCTCTTGGAAAGCATGTGGTCATTCTTTTTTTCTTTTTTCTGTGCTTAATACCATTTTAAGTGTCTCCTGTAGAGCTGGTCTAGAAACTGCATAATCTCTTAGGGATTGGATGTCTGGGAAGGATTTTAATTCTCCATCACTGATGAAGCTGAGCTTGGCTGGGTAGGAAATTCCTGGTTGAAATTCTTTATTTTTGATGACTTTGAATATTGGACTCCAGTTCCAATAGGTCTGCTGCTATTTTGATTGATTGATTTTCCCCAGTAGGTAGTTTGACCTTTCTCTCTTACTGCCTTTAGGATTTTTTTCTTTTGTGCCTACTTTGTGTAGGGGAATTACTATATGTCGAGGGGTTGGTCTTCTCTTGTGGGGGTTCTCTGTATCTCTTGTGTTTGGTTTGTCACATCTGTGGTGTAATGGAGAGAGTTTTCTTGGATAACCTCCTGGAATATTTGCTCCAAGGTGTTCTCCATTTCCCTTTCTTCTTCTGGGATGCCAATCAGGTGTAGGTTCAGCCTCTTGATATAATCGCACATCTCTTGTAGACTTTGTTCTTTCTTTCTGAGTTTTCTTTCTATGTTTTTTATAGATTGGGTTAATTCTCTGTTCTGGTCTTCATGTTCTGAGATTCTTTCTTCTGCTAGATTAATTCTGCTTTCCATGCTTGTCATCTTATTATTTATTTCCTGGATAAAATTTTTTATCACCAAAATCTCTGTTACAAGTTCTTTCAGTGCTGCATCTTGTCTTTCTTGAGTCTTATTCACTCGTTCTATCTATTCCCTAATCCTTGTCACATTCTGGGGCAAGCCATTGGTGACTTCCATTGTTTGGGCTTCGAGATCTGATTTTTCAGGCGTTTTCTCTTTGTTACACTTGAAATTACCTATGATCTTCCACTGGGTTTTCTTTATTTGTGACAGATCTCTTGCTTTTCTCTTTAGTTCCATTATTCAGTGGCAGTGGGAGAGGCTTTCACTTCTGATGTTTGCTCAGCACCCTAGTCTTCCCTGATCTGGGCTCTGGATTTGTTTTGAAACAGGACACTGATCTCTTTGGAGGTCTTCCTCATCCTTTTCTGGCCACACCCTTTATCCCATGGCTGAATCAGGGTAGAGAGTGGGGTACCTGAGACTCAGTACTTGTCCTGTCCCTCCAAAGTTTGTGCTTTCAAGATATTCCCTCTGGATCTGGATCAATCCTGAATAGTTGATCCACCAGTTGGGTCTGTTGCTCCATGGTGAACAAGTCAGAATACCTTCCTGCCCCATTTTCTAGATGGTGCCTCTTTGATCTTCTCTGGTGGGACTCTGTCTCTGGGCTCCCTTCACAGCCCTTATAGCCAGTGTCTATCCAGGCATGGAAGTAATGAGGCAAAGCCTGGAGCTGGTAGTCTCTCCTGCTGCAGTGGTGAGGCAGAGCCTGGAGGTGGTAGTCTCTCCCCACAACTTCTTTGCAGGAAAACTTTTGTCAGTTAAAAAAAATGACGCTCAGCTTTTGTGACCTAGGAAACACTAGGGACCAAGCAAAGCAGCTGCAGCACCAGCTGCTTCACCAGGAGGGTCCTGGCCACTTGTTCATGAGCCCCCACTTAGTCAGTCTTCCCAAGCATCTTCTTCCCAGGAAGGGTTTTGTTGGTTAAAATTTTTTTTCATTGTTAAACAGTAAATGTATGTATGCTTGTTCTTTTTGTTTGTTAGTTTGTTTTTTGAGACAGGGCCTTGCTTTGTCATGACTATCTGGATCCACAGGTGTGCAGCACCATGTCCAGAATTTGCTTGTTCTTAAATAGGACTTTTATTATTAATTGATCTAATAAATACTTATTTACATATCATGTACTAGACAACCTGCTCAGTGTAGAAATGAAATGGAGAGCAAAGTAGACATGGGCTCATTCCTCCCACCATGAGCAGTATCCCCCATATCTGAGGAGACGTGTTCCTTAACCCCAAGGGGATGCCTGAAACCAAGGATTATACAAATCCTATACAAGGCGGAGCCAAAAAAAACCTGGAATTGCCTTTTGGAGGGTGGGCCCCTTGTAGTCCAGGCTTCCCTTGCTAGGTGAGTGATCTAGAAACATATCAGCATCTGTGGACCAGCTACCATTATGGTGAGAGGCTACGTTCAGCTTCAGTAAATTTTACTTTTTATTTTTGGAAATTCTTTCAACATGTTGCCCATTTCATGATGGGTGATTGACACGCACACCTGCACATACCACAATGAGTGTTCAGCAGTTTTTGGCCAAAAATGGCATGACCCCTGTGCCCCATCCTTCCTATTCACCTGATTTGCCCAGAGAAACTTGTTTCCCCTGGATGAAAAAAGTCCTCAAAGGGAAACGTTTTGCAGATGTGGAAGTTGAGAAACAAATGGCAGAGGCACCAAAAGGCATCAAAATTAATAGTTCAAAAAACTGTTTTGAGCAGCGAAAAAAGCATCTCAATAGGTTTATTGCATCCAATGAAGAGTACTTGAAAGGTAACTGAAGTTTGTTTTATTTTATTTTTTGGTCAGAGTCTCATTTTGTTGCCCAGGCTGGAGTACCATGGCACTCTCACGGCTACCGCAGCCTGGACCTCTTGGGCTCTGGGACCTTCTACCTCAGTCTTCCAAGGAGCTGGAGCTATAGGTGTGCACCATCACAACTGGCTAATTTATTGATTTATTGTAGAGGCGAGGTCTTGCCATGTTGCCCAGGCTAGTATTGAACCTGTGGATTCAGGCAGTCCTCTTGCCTCTGCTTCATAATGTGCTGGGATTACAGGTATGAGCCACTGTGCCCGCCAATGAAGTTTAAACTTGCAGGAAAAATACACAATTTTTAAATAAATACATTCTGCAATTTTTTGTTTGTTTTGCATCCCCCTTCTTAGATAATGTGGGTTTTTTTTTTATACATACACACATACCTATGATAAAGTTTAATTATATACCAGACTTGGTAAGAGATTAACAACAATGACTAATAATAAAATATAACAATTACAACAATGTCCTGTAATAAAAGTATATGAATATGTCTCTCTCAACATATCTGATTATACTGGACTCACCTATTTTCAGACTGAGGTTGATCACAGGGAACTACAATGGCAGAAAGTGAAAATGGATAAGCAGGAGGATTGTAGTGTGCTAGGTGGGGCTGGGAGGTGTGAGGGGACTGGGTAGGCTGGGGGTGAGAGATGGAGCCAGGAACACAGATAAACAAACAGGCAATGGAAACACAGGGTGCTGAACTAGGTGCAGTGGCTCACACCTGGAATGCCAGTGCTGTGGGAGGCTGAGGGGGGAAGATTGCTTGAGGCCAGGAGTTTGAGACCAGCCTGGGCAACACAACGAGACCCCTAGCTCTATAATTTTTGGAAAAATGAGGCAGCTGTGGTGGTTCCTGCAGTCCCCGCTACTTGGGAGGTTGAGATGGGAGAATCGCTTGAGTCCAGGAGTTTGTGGGTACTCCAGCCTGGGTGACAAAGTGAGAGCCTGTCCCTTAAAAAGAAATAATACAGGGTGTTAATGCTTTGGGAAGCTCAGTTTAGGGGACCATGAGGACACATGAGGGGGAACATATCACCCCAATTTGAGGGGGTCATACAGAGGCTTTTAAGATAAAAGTTATATCTAGGTTGAGACACAAATAATGAATAACAAATTAGCGTATGATTTTACCTGTAAAATGCAGGGAAAAAAAGGTTCTTTCTTCAAAATATAGTTTAAAAATTTTACATTTGGTTCTTGCCATGTTGTCTTGTAAGATGTGGATACATTTTTCCTTTTAAGAACTTTGGAATCCTCAGGTGGCGATTTCATCACTGACACATTTGGCAAAGTGCTTCTGAGTCCCACACCCCACTTCCATTGCAAACAAGATGACACCAAGTGTTTCACCTGCTGAAAACTAATTTTAAGACTTGCCATGGCCTGTTTATCCCCCTGGGAGTGTGCCTGGCCTGGGGACACTGCAGACTTGTGTATCACAGTAGGAAGAAAAGATTGAGATGTGTTCACTCTCTACTACTTATTGAGCACTTACTGTGTACCAGGCAGTGTTCTGTGTGTTGGATCCAGCAGCATTCAAAGCAATGTCTCTGTCCTCATAGTTCTGATAGTCTATACAAATAAGCTCATGTATAAGATGTCAGGTAGGTTCATGCCTGTAATCCCACAGTAAGAACCTGGAGCCAACCACACCTGAAGCCTGCATACCCCACCCTGATGTTTTCAGTTGTATAAGCTAATACATTTGAAGCAGAATTAAACTTTTCTTTTCATTTTAAAGTTTTTCTTTGTGTAGGACAATTAGAGTTGGGTTACTGTCACTTGCAAGTGAGAGAGACTCATCTGTTTCCCTGCTGAGCCTCCCTGCAGCACATTAGAGCACTCAGTAAGGGGGGAGGATGAAGAGACACCCATGGCCTTAACTGCTGCAAGTACAGACTCTACTGCCTGCATGAGACAGAATTGTCCAAAGTACACTAATCAGTTGGGGTAGTTCTGTGAATAATGAAGCCCAAGTCTTTGTTCTTTCTGTTCTGCTGTAAATTCAATAGAATAAAAGTCCACCACAACCTGCTCTCCAAAACTTAGCCATGCAAAGCCTATGTCAGAAGATATCGTTCAGAAAAAATACATAAGTTTGACATCATTAAAATTATAAACTTCTGTGGATTGAAAGATACCATCGACTGTGTGCAGTGGTTTATGCCTGTAATCCCACCACTTTGGGAGGGTGAGATGGGAGGGTTGTTTGAATTCAGGAATTTGAGACCAGCCTGGGTAACATAGAATTTGTCTCTGCAAAAAACAAAAATTAGCCAGGCATGGAGGTGTATACTTGTAGTCCCAGCTATTCGGGAGACTGAAGCAGGAGAATCACTTGAGTCTAGCTGGTTGAGGCTGCAGTGAGCTGGGATCGTGCCACTGCACTCCACCCTGGGCAACAGAGTGAGCTCTGACTCAAAAAAAAAAAAAAAAAAATTACTATCAACAGAGTGGAAAACCCATGCACGGAATAGAAGAAAGTATTTGCAAATCATACATAAATAATACCTATAGCAAGAAATTAATACATAAAGAACTCAACAACAACAACAACATAATAGCCTGGTTTGAAAACAAAGGACCTGAACAGAAAAAGATGCTCCCCATCACCAATTGATCAGGAGATGCAAATCTAAACCATGATGAAACACTACCCCATGCCTGGGAGGATGACTGTTATAACTATTTTTCTTTTTCTTTTTTTTTTTTTTTTGAGTCAGAGTCTCACTCTATTACCCAGGCTGAGTGCAGTAGCATGCTCACAGCCTCCACACCTCAACCTGCAGGACTCAGGCTATCTTCCACCTCAGTCTTCCAAGTAGCTGGAACTACAGGCATGCACCACCATGATCAGCTACTTTTTCCTGATTTATTGTAGAGATGAGATCTCGTCAAGTTGCCCAGGCTGGTCTTGAACCTGCTGGCTCAGGCAGTCCTCTCACCTCGGTTTCCCAAAGTGCTGGGTTGATAGGCATGAGCCACCGTACCCGGTCATAACTATTTCTTAAAAACAACAGAAAGTATGTGTTGGTGAGGGCATGGAGGAACAGGAACCTTGTGAGTTGCTTGGTAATGGTGCAGTTGCTGTGGAATATAGCATGGAATTTCTCAGAAAATAAAACATAGATCACCACGTGATCCAGCAGTTCTACTTCTGGGCATACACTTCAAAGAACCGGAAGCCAGGGCATGAGTAGACACTTGTACAACCACGCTCAGCACAGTATTCTTACAAGGGCTGAAGAATGGAAGCACCCATGTGCCCATCACAGAGGAGTGGGTGGCTGCAATGTCACATATGCACATCATGGAGTGTGGTTAGACCTCAACATGGAAGGAAATTCTGCCGAATGCCATGACACTGATGAGCCTTGCAGTCATGACACTAAGTGAAATAAGCTGGTCACAAAAGGACACACTCTGTGTGATTTCATGTGTGTTACTTAGGTCAACTCAGAGGCAGATCGTGGATGAGTGGCTGCCCATGGCTGGGGGAAAGAGACTGGGACTTGGTATTTAATAAAGATGGAGTTTCTTTTTAGGGTGTTGAGAAGGTGCTAGAGATAGTGGTGATGTCTGCATAGCAATGCGAATATATCTAATGCCACCGAACTGTAAACTTAAAAACATTTTAAAAAGGAAATGTTAGGTTATATTTTACCACAATAAGAAATAAAAATATCTTCTAGAAGAATTATGCTTCAGGTAGAAATAGAAGATGCTCCTGATCTTACTCAGTTGAGGCTAGAAAGGAAAATGGGAAGGAGGGGAAGTCAGCGATGATGATTCAGACTAAAAAATCATCTAAAATTCAACTAACTATGATCATAGAGTCACTTGCGAGTTTGGAGCCTGACTACATGGCTTCCATTTTCCCAGGAAGGTGGAGAAGGAGAAATAACATGCTCAGATGCTTCCTGTCTTTTTGGGTTCCCCTCCATCGCCCAAGCTGGGGTGCAATGGTGTGATCATAGCTCACCACAGCCTCAACCTCCAGGGCTCAAGCGAACTTCCCACCTCAGCCTCTCCCATGTCTGGCTCTCTCCACCATTGTTATGTCTTCTCTAGCTGCAGCAAGAAAGGAAAGCCCATCTCTGTTTTTCACATAGTCATGGCTCTGATGGTTTTGTTTAATTGAACTTCCTTGATTCCTCCTTTCTCTTGGATGTTCTTGACGTAGTCAACATGAATTTATTCAAGTTCAGGTAGGCGTGATGGTCAGTGCTTTTGTGCAGGTGATTCCGTCTGCTCTTCTAGACAGATCCGTGCTCAGCCCTCTTGCCCTGTTCTCTGCCCCAGGAGGAGGCATCTATGGGTTGTATCACCTGGGTGCCATCACTCTCTGGCCTCCAGCGGGGTTTGGTGTTGACAGGCAGCAACAGCAGGTTGGAGAACAGCGGCTGGGGACTCCTTTTCCGCCTGCTCCCACCTCACCTTGGCGGGGCTGGGCTCCTCCCACTCTGCCTACAGCATCTGCAGGGCAGCTTCCTGCACCTGGAGACACCATCTCTCTACCTCACCCACTCAAGCCCGGTGGTGGGGATGGGGTAGCCCTGATTGTTGCTGATCCCTAACCTGGACCCCTGGTCGCTTATTGATGGTTGATATCATCATCTCCCCAATTCACTATTTACATGTAAGCGTCTAGCACAGGGCCTGGCCCGCAGTAAGCTCTCAACACTGCTATTGTGTAGTTGCTGACTTTTTTGTTTTGGTTTGTTTTCAATTTAAATTTTTCTTTTGGTAGAGATGAGGTCTCACTAACTTGTCCAGGTTGGTTTTGAACTCCTGGCCACAAGCGATCCTCCCGCCTCAACCTCCCAAAGTGCCGGGATGCCCAGTCCTTGTTTTTGTTTTAATAACCAGAGAATAGTATTGGTTTTTTTTATTCATTAAAGAGATCATTATTTAACTACTTATATTTGATTTCATTCTAACTGGGAGCTTAATACATGCCAGGTCACTTAGTGACCTTATTTCATTTGATCACAGCTCAGAACAGTGGATGAGGACATACGTGGAATTGTGATTTCTGTCTTACAGATGGAGGTGCCAAGGCTTAGAGAGGATTTGACCAAGAGCACACTGAGAGTGAGTCATGGAGCCGAGATCTGAACACAAACCCCAGCTCCAGGATCTGGGTCTTATCATGACGTCCACAGCCGGCCGGAATGAGACAGATGTGGTCCCTTTGTTCCTGGAGCTGGAGGGGAAGACAGGCCTTAAACAAGTGATTACAGACATGATGCATCTTGCAGGCAGGCCTGATCTTACCCAGAGACAGCGACATTTACTGAGAACTGAGAAGATGGGCAGACACGATAAACGCTGTCAGGTTCCCACCTCAGACCTGGGAACGCGCTGTGGCAGGGCTGTCTGTCTGATCTTGGATTCACACAGCAGCATCCAGCACCTTGCCCTGAACAAAGTCTACCCTCACCAAGAGCTTCTTGGCTCAATTGAAATGAAGATAATTTGTAGCCGGGCACAGTGGCTCATGACTGCAATCTTCCTCCTTTGGGAGGTCGAGGCAGGAGAATTGCTTGAACCCAGGAGTTTGAGACCAACCTGGACAACCTACTGAGACCTCGTCTCTACAAAAAAAGAAATAAAAAAATTACCCAGGTGTGAAGGCACTCACCTGTAGCTCCAGCAACTTAGGAGGTTGAAGTAGGAGGATCTCCTGAGCCCAGAAAGTTGAGACTGCAGTGAGCCATGATTGTGCTACTGCACTCCAGTCTAAGTGATAGAGTGAGACCTCCAACTCAAAAAAAATCTTTACTTAATTTCTCCCCTATTGATGACCACTGGTAGAAATCTTCCTGAATAACAGTCCTTAATCAAGGTCTTTGGAGTGCCTTGTCACAGGACCAAATTTTCCTCTCAGATACCTGCAAGTGACACCCATGAATCTCAGTGGAAGCGACATGTGCTTGCTTGAAAGAGGATTTGGCTGCTGGGATATCATGTAGCAATGAATGACAGTGCCAGCCCCTTGCAATGCGTACTCATGTCTCTAATCACCGTCTAAGATGACATGCCCAGTGAATTGGCAGCTGTGGTCAGGGCCACACACCTTCTGAGAGCTGTAATTTTTTTTTCCTTTATCAGATGAGCACTTCGGTATGGCTATTATTTCTGGCCCCTGACTTCCCAGGTTTAAAAAGCAGAATGACAGCATGAGGAACTATTTGTTAAGATGGAAGTTCTTTCTGAATCAAATAGTTGGGGAAAGTAGTTGCCAAACGTTGTTCCCCAAAGCTCTCTCCATATGGGAAATCTTGCAGGTTCAGAGCAAGACAGTGGAATCTGTCCGCTGGGACCTCAAGGCCAGAGCTGGGTGGCGCACCTGCTCTCTGTCTTAGTGACATGCCCAGGACGGCAACGGTATCTCCTCCTGGATTGTGGTTTTGGTTCCTGGGTCAGCTAGCTGCCCCCTTGCGTGTTAAAAAAGACTTCAAACAAAGAAGAAACATGTCAGGGTTTTGTGGTTGAGCACTGCAGTGTGTCAAAACAAGAACCTTTCGGAAAAACTCTCTAGGTTCTTGATCTCAACCAGGCAAAGTGGGGACCAAAGGGAGGCCCAAACTTGAACTGTACAATGACCATTTGGATACCTAGTCCTGAATTGTACCCCACATCTTTAAAATAAATAAATACATACATGTATACCTAGAAAAATAGATAAATAGAAAAGCTCTCCAACAATGCTCTAAGCCACCCCACTATCATCTGTTCTTCTCTTCCTTTTTTTTCCTTCTCTGTCCCCTCTATTCAGAAAGGATGGCCTCATCACAGGACTCTCCTTGGTGAAGAAGGCACTGACTTAGGTCTGTACAACAAACCTGAGCCTTGCTGATGGTGCTTTTCCTAGTCATCTCTCCATAACGGGTCTTTCTCACACATTTCCTTCTTTGTTTCAGGGGACATGGGACAGTCTCAACGTTACCTGGCATAATGCCTATAGTACATAACTGAATTTCTACCCCGACCTAACCTTGCTTGTCTTTAAGACACAGAAAGGCCTATGGACAGAAGTTACCTCTTGACCAGACCAGCCCAAACCAATAGGATCCAAGATGGTCACTCCCCAACCTCTGAAGAACCTTCAACCTCTTTGTGATGTGCTTTCCACACTAAAGGACACAGCCCTCCTTCCAGGAGACATGGACCCGAAGGAGAGAAAAGGAGTGTGATCTGAATTCTGAGAAATCTTCATCCGTTCCCAGAAAATATCATAAATATTTCTCTCCTCACTTCCAACTTTCAACTCCTTCATTAAGAAACCCTACATTTAGCCCCCTTATCCCCCATCCAGTAGGAAATTGATTTGCCAATTCCGTTCCCTCTTTTCCACTCTACAGCCATGGACTTAAAGCCTGTACTGCTTGATCCTTACTTTGGGTTTGTATATTGGCCTCATATCAAGGGACAGGGCAGAACTCCATTTTGAGAGAAAAGCCAAGTTTGTCAGTGACTTGAAGTCTAAGCAACTCCTGGAGATCTGCCCTGGAGATTTGATTCACTTTTCCCTAGGTATCTCCCATGTATGCATGAGATATCCGTGTTATTGAACTTCCCTTTTTTTTTCTCTTGCTAATCTGTCTCTTGTTACAGGGGCCCATCCCAACTAAGAACTCACGAAGGACCACAAAGAAATCACTCTTCCTCCCCTGCAGAATCCTTACAGGATGGGGGGGATGAATTTCAAAAGCATACTGCTAAGTGAGAGGAGCAAGAACCAGTTCCACACACAGTCCTGTGGGATTCCATTTACCTGGAATTTTACATGGAAATCTAGAAGGCGAAACTGCAGGGATGACAAGTCAGTCAGCAGTTTCCTGGAGCTAGGGAAGGGGGCTGATGGCAAGAGGCCTGAGGGCAATTGTGGCGTGACATACTGTTCCTAAATGTGGCTGTGGTGGTGGCTGGCATGACTGTTTCCACTTACTGAAACCCATGCACACTTTAAACTGGTGAAGTTTATTGTATATAAATTAGTCCTCAGTAATGCTGTAGGCAATGTGAATTCAAAATAAATATACACTTGGGGCTATAGAAAACAATTCTACAAGGCAATATTTTGGGAGTTTCAGAGGACAAAGAGAAGTTAGTAAGCAATGCAGATAAACCCTGGGGGCTCAGACACTCAAATATGGTTTAGATACTCACTTGCAGCTTGGACACTTATGCATGGTAGACAACTCATGCGTGGCTTAGACATTCAGCATGACTTCAACAACTCACATGTGGCTTAGACACTCAGCATGGCTTAGCCACTCAGGTGTGGCTTAGATACTCACGTATTGCTTAAACACTCATGTGTGGCTTAGCCACTCGGTGTGGCTTAGACAACTCACATGTGGCTTAGACATTCATATGTGATTTATACACTCATACATGGCTTAGACACTCAGCGTGGCTTAAACAACTCACGTGTGACTTAAACACTCAGTGTGCCTTAGACAAGTCATGTGGGGCTTAGAAACTCAGGTATGGTTTATATTCAGTCACAGCTTACACACTCATGCATGGCTTAGACAACTTATATATGACTTAGACATGTGTGACTTAGACACTCATCATGGCTTAGACAACTCACATGTGACTTTGACACTTGAGCGTGGCTTAAACACTCAGGAGTGACTTAGACACTCAAGCGTGGCTTAGACACTCAGGTGTATCTTAGACACTCAGTAGCTTAGACAACTCACATGTGGCTTAGATGATCATGCGTGGCTTAGACACTCACTCGAGGCTTACACACTCAGGTGTGACTTAGACACTCAGGCATGGCTTACACACTCACTCATGGCTTAGACATCCAGACGTGGCTTAGATGCTGACCCGTGGCTAGACACTCATGCATGGCTTCCTCCTGCATCTTAGAATTGTGATATCATACATGATTAGAACCCAAAAAGACTTGAGAGAAAATCCAAATTCAGGTTTTCCAAAATGTCTTCCTCAAAACTGAAGGGTAGAAGCTTAGTGGAAAACAGATTTCGTGATCAAACGCATTTGGAAAATGCCAAGTAAACAGGTGTCTCTACCATGGACTACAGCAGGCTCCATATACACACTTGGGTAGTAAGTGTCACTGCAGGGGATGGGGGCTGGTAAGGTGGGGGACACAATGTGTTGATTAGAGAAACGTTTTCCTCTTTAAGATTGCAGAGTGACAATGCAAATGTACGTCCAGTAGAGACATCCTTTTCCGTCAATGGTGGATTGGATAAAGCAAATGTGGTTTGTAAACACCATGGAATACTATGCAGCCATGAAAAGGAATGAAATCACAGCCTTTACAGCAATGTGGTTGGAGCTGGAAGCCATTATCTTAAGTGAACTGACTCAGAAACAGAAAACCAAATAGTTCACGCGCTCTCACTTTGAAGTGGGAGCTGAACACTGGGTACACATGGACATAAAGACAGAAATAATGGACACTGGAGACTCCAAAAAGGGAAGGGTGAAGGGGGTTAGAGTTGAAAGACTACTTGTTGGGTACAGTGTTCACTGTTTGGGTGATGGTCATAGCAGAAGCCCAAACCACACCATCATGCAAGAAATTCATGTAGCAAACCCACACATACACTCCTGACCCTCAAATATTAATACAACTAAATAACCCCCCAAATAAAAAGAAGTATCCAGTCAACAATATCCGGAACTGCGTATGAGTCCAGGAGGTCGAAGCTCAGTGAGCCAGGATCGTGCCACTGCACTCCAGCCAAGATGACAGAGCAAGGCCAGAACCAGTCTCAAAAAACAAAACAAACCAACAAAAAGAATTTCTGCTTTATCCATCATCCAGCCTGACCAGAGGACCGGTCGCCCTTGCTGGCCATAGTCTCCTTCAGTGTCAGATATTTACACCATGAGATTGGACAATGAAAATATCAAGCAGAAAGATTGTGAGGAGAAGCACAACTTGCAGAACGTTTAGGACTTCGTGAAGCTGGTGAAAGTGATATGGGAGGGCTCCCAGCATCACCTGCCGGCCATCAGCAGGGGAGGACCTGGTATGACTCAGACCATTCACCATTGTGCAAAGTCACAGTGGGAATGGTGGCAGGTGCTTCAGAAGGAGGACCCAACCCCAGAGAACTCAAAGGGTGTGAAAAACAACTGAGACTCAGCATGAGCCATCCTATTAATTTTCCTTTGGAGGTCAAATATGAAGTGAAGACAGTATAGTGCTATCACACCATTTTGTTTGAAAATTTTAACAAAAATCTCTGAAATAATTTATCTGTTGGGTTATAAGAATAACCATACAGTCAAAATTTTAAACTAAAATTTAGTTAAATGTAAGATAATTTTATAATTTGTACATTTGCTAGGTCACTTTTCAAGAAAATGTCCCAATAACAACTATTTTTTTCAATGACATTTTGGTGCATGTATTTGTTTATTTATTGGGTTGGGGGGTCTCATCTCTTGCCCAGGCTGCAGTACAGTAGCACCCATCATGGCTCACTGTAGCCTTGACCTCCTGGATTCAAGTGATCCTCCCACCTCAGCCTCCCATGTAGCTGGGACTACAGGCACATACCACCATACCCAGTTACTTTCTTTGTTTGTTTGTTTGAGTCTCACTCTGTCACCCAGGCTGGAGTGCAGTGGCATGCTCATGGCCACACCAGCATCAACCTGCTGGACTCCAGTGATCTTTCCGCCTCAGCCTTCCAAGTATTACAGGCACGTGTTACCATGCCCAGCTAATTTTTAAAAAAAATTCATTGTAGAGATGAGATCTTGCCAGGTTGCCAGGGCTGGTCTCGAACCTGTGGGCTCAGGCAATCAACTCGCCTTGCCCTTCCAAGGGATTACAGGCTGAGCCACTGAGCCGGTCCAACTGTTTGATGTTTTGGTAGAGTCAAGGTCTCACTTTGTTGCCCAGGTTGGTCTCGAACTTCTTGCCTCAAGCAATTCCTCTTGCCTCAGCTTCCCAAAGTGCTGTGTTTACAGGTGTGAGCCAGGCTTGGTGCATTTATTTGAAATGGACTTTTACAGGTATCAATTGCCCTTGAAAGACAGGAAATAGTCTGCATATACTATTAGTATCTACACTTTTCAGGTAAAGACACTGAGCTATGAAGAACTTGGGTAATTTTCTCAAGGTCATATAGCCAGTAGATATGGAAGCAAAGAGCAAGTTCCCCACAATCAAGACCACATCCCACAATCAAGACCACATAACACAGTCAAGACCATGTCCCACAGTCAAGACCATGTCTGGCATGTCCCCAAATCAAGACCACATCCCACAATCAAGACCACATTCCACAATCAAGGCCATATAACACAGTCAGATCATGTCCCAAAATCAAGACCACGTAACACAGTCAAGACCACGTCTCACAGTCATGACCATGTCCCACAATCAAGACCACATTCTACAATCAAGGCCATGTAACACAGTCCAAACCATGTGTCACAGTCAAATCCATGTATCTACTGCACAGCACTGCCTCCTAGAGGGACCACCACTCTCCAGCTTATTCTCGATAAATCTCAAACTGAAAGTCTTGCATAAAAAGATGTTTAGTACCCATTTCTGGTGAACCTCCCAGGTAGGTATGATTTGACCTCAAACAGTTCAGCTCCAAGTGGTTTTGAAAAGTAAATGAACACACCGCCCATTGTCTTGTCATGACATTTTATACATTCGAAAGCGTTTGAAGTCTGAACCCTCTAAGTGCTAGTTAAAGTCTATTATCTTTGCGTTTGCTTCACTTCGGCAGGACATATCAGGGGAGTTCAACGTGTCTGTTATAAACGCGGGGCATCTAATTGCCTTACCTTATAGCTGAGCCAGAAGGCAGACGCCAAAGAAAGAAACCTCCCAGCTCACAATGACACACTGTCTTTGTGCATTTTCAAGTGGAGGAAGGATAATGGCTGTGTGTGATTTCAGACAAGACTGCTGATTTGCAGTCTCTTCAGGAAATTGTAGTGTTTCCGAAGACAATATTCCTAGTCAAAATAGATTAAGCCTGAAGCCAAAGTGATGACCACAGGCAAAGTTAATGATACTGTGTATTTGGTTAGAAACAACGGGAAGAGAAATTATGTTTTCATGGCAGACAGTCTGCCCTGTAATTTCTTTTTACTCTCAGGCTCCAGTCACCCGTGGGGTGGAGGAAGGTGAAGTTTTCTCTTGGAGAACTTTGTTGATGGGCAGGAAAACCTTTCACCTGAGGAAATGGACTCTACGGTAAGAGGGACACACGTATGTTCTAGAGGAAGGCTGTCCTTTTCCTCACCTGGTTTCAAGTTATTGAAGAATATAAGGCACTTCTGTAACATTCTCCTGGATATCACAGGGGTCGGGCTGCTCTCTGGTAGCTAAGGCCAAGTAAGCCTGGCAGAGGAGACGAGAAAGTAAGGCTTCTCTTACAAAGATAGGGAGGGGCTATTACAATTAGCAGACCTTCAGCAATCTACCTGTTGATATTGACCCAAAGAATTATAAGCAGAGACTCCAGACCAGGTGTGGTGGCTCATGCCTATAATCCCAGCACTTTAAGATGTCATGGTGGGAGGACTGCTTGAGGCCAGGATTTCCAGGCCAGCTTGGGCGACGTAGCAAGGTTCTACGTTGAACAATTTAACCAGGTACGGTGGCATATGCATATAGTCCTTCAGCTACTCTGAAAGCTGAGGCAGGAAGATTGCTTGAAGTTAGGAGTTTAATGCTGCAGTGAACCATGATTGCACCACTGCACTCCAGGCTCAGTGACAGTGAAGACCTGTCTCTCTTACTCACAAAGCAGCAGAGACGCCCAAGAGAACTGTACACCTGTGTTTATGGCAGCCTTCTTCGCAAGAGCCAAAAGAGGGAGCCCCTGAGTGTCCGTCCGCAGATACGGGGTGGGGGGTGGGGAGGAGCTAAGCACAGACTGACAGACACATAGTGGATCGTTAGTACCCTAGACAGGAAGGGAATTCCAGCCCCGCACAGGATGGTGAACCTCAGGACACCACGCTGAGCGAAACAAGCAGGACAAGAGGACAAACACCGCATGATCTCACTTTTATGAGATACCTACAGCAGTCAAATTCATAGAGACAGGAGGAAGAATGCTGGTTTCTGGGAATGACGGGTACAAAGCTTTTGTTTAGGATAACAAAAAAAAAGTTTCTGGATATGAGGGTGGAAGCTCAACAGTGTGAATGTCATCAATGTCTCTGAACTGTATACTGAAACATGCTTAAAATAGTACATCTTTTTCTTTTTTTATAGAGATGGGGTCTTGCTCTATTGCCCAGGTGGGTCTCGGGCTCATGGACTCAAGTGATCCTCCCACCTTGGCCTCCCAAAGTGCTACAATTACAGGTGTAATCTACATGTTGATATTGACCACTGTACCTGGCCAGTGAATCTTATGCTATTTAAAAAAGAAAAAAAAAAAGCCGAGCTCGGTGGCTCAGCCTATAATCCCGTGCCTTTGGGAGGCTGAGGTGAGTGGATTGCCTGAGCCCGCGGGTTCGAGATCCATCTGGGCAACTTGGCGAGACCTCATCTCTACAATAAATCAAAAATGAGCCGGGCGTGGTAGCGCACACCTGTAGTTCCAGCTACTTGGAAGGCTGAGGTGGAAGGATCGCCAGAGCCCAGCAGGTCGAGGCTGCGGTGGCCGGGAGCAGCCACTGCACTCCAGTCTGGGTGACAGAGTGAGACTCCAACTCAAATAAATAAATAAATAAATAAATAAATAAATAAATAAATAAATAAATAAAAGAAAAAAGAAAAAAAAGAGCAGGCCTATGAGTGGTATTGTGGTACTATCGAAGATGATATTGTTGACAAAGATGAGAAGGTGCAAAGAAACACAGCTCTAAGTAAGATTTCCTGGCTGGGCACAGCAGCTCATGCCTGTCATTCCAGCACTCTAAGAGGCCAAGGAGGGAGGATCTCTTGAGCCCAGGAGTTCAAGACCAGCTTTGCACAACATTGAGAGACTTCCTCTCTAGAAAAATAAAAATAAAGATTCCCCAGCCATGCTATGGTAAGAAAACAACTTAAAAGTGATGGGAAGTCTTGCCAAGCAACAGTAGTAATAATTGATGGAGTGCCTACTGATTTGCCAAGGCTTAGGCTGAGGGCCTTGTAGTACACATGAACTCACTTCTGCACAGTAACACCATGTGGGCAGGTACCACAGTGATGCCCTTTTGAGATCGAGCAAGACTAACCATTCACCTGACGTGGGGTGCCATCAGCACCAGGACAGCTGCCAAACCTGGTGGTTCTCAAATGTGTGTCCTCAGAACCACTGCAGGGCTTGCTAAGCACAGACTGACAGACCTTATCTTCAGAGTCTCTTGAGTCACCAGGTCTGGAGCAATGGCCAAGGATTTGCTCTTTTTAAAATTTTATTTTAAAGCACAAGGATTTGCTTTTTCACCCAGGCTGGAGTGCAATGGCACAATCACAGCTCACTGCAGTCCCAAACTCCTGAACTCAAGCAATCCTCCTGCCTCAGCCTCCTGAGTAGCTGGGACTACAGGCATTTGCCACCATGTCCAGCTAATTTTTTTGTAAAGACAGGGGTCTTACTTTGCTGCTCAGGCTGGTCTCAAACTCTTGGAATTAAGAGAACTCCCACTCAGCCTCTCAAAGTGCTGAAACTACAGATGTGAGCCACCGTGTCCAGCCACTTATTTTTATTTTTAGTAATATTGATGTAAGGTAAAATCTCTAACTCATGGAACAATTGTTTTCAACAGTCATCGATTATACATTAGCCTGACTAAGACAGTTCCAATCATGCTATAAGTCCTAGATAAATATAAACTACTGTCCTTCTCCTTGACTCCAAAAAGCTTTACAACTAGCTGGCGAAGACAAACAAAAGCCCGCAAGCCAAAAAGAGAATAAGTGAAGCTAGCTTGTGTAATACCGAGTTGAAAAACATCTGAACTGTGAGGGCTCAGAGGTCAGCCTCAGAAAGGATTTCATCTTGGGCTTGAAGGACTTGGGACCCCATCTCTACAAAGCATTTACAAAGTTAGCTGGGCACATGCCTGTAGTCTCAGTTGGGAGACTGAGGTAGAAGGATTGCCTGAGCCCAGGAGGTCGAGGCTGCAGTGAGCTGTGATTACACACTGCACTCCAGCTTGGAAAACCAAGTGAAATCCTGTCTAAAAAATAAATTAATTAATAATAAATAAGCACGTAATTAATATTCCTAAGAACTAGGCCAGGCACATGGCTCATACTTGTAATCCCAGCACTTTGGAAGGGCAAGGTGAGAGGATCACTTGAGCCCAGGAGTTTCAGACCAACCTGTGCAACACAGCAAGATCTTGCTATTATTTTTAAAATTAAAAATTAGGCCGGGCTTAGTGATTCAGCCTGTAATCCTAGCACTTTGGGAGGTTGAGGCGAGTGGATTGCCTGAGCTCAGGGGTTCAAGACCAGCCCAGGCAACTTGGTGAGACTTTGTCTCTACAATATATAAAAAAATTAGCTGGGTGTGATAGCGCGAGCCTGTAGTTCTGGCTACTTGGAAGGCTGAGGTGGAAGAATTGCCAGAGCCCAGCAGGCCACTGGACTCCAGCCTGGGCGACAGCATGAGACTCCAAATCAAAAATAAATACGTTAATAAATTAATTTAAAAATTTAAAAAATAACCAGGTGTGGTGGCACTCACCTATAGTCCCAGCTACTCAGGAAGCTGAGGTGGAAGGAAGTCCAGGAGGTCAAGGCTGCGGTAAACCATGATCATGTCTCTGCACTCCAGACTGGGCAGCTGAGTAAGAACCCAACTCAAATATACATATATTTCCTTTTTTTTTTTTTTTGGTCTTTTGAGTTTGTTTATTTGGTGAACTATATCTGTTATTTCCCGAATGCCAATAATGTAAAAATTCTGAAAGTTTTTCACATTTTCTCTACTGCCTTTAGACAGGAATGTACTGAAACCATTCAAGAAACATGCCTACATACTCTGGACAGTTACAAAAACTAAATAGAGTCTGAAAGTCATTATATATATATATATATATATGATATACATATTTTGTGAATATATATGTGTGTATATCTACTTTTATTTTAAAGAAATGGAGTACAAGAAAAAATATATATATATATATATATATTTCTTTTTTTTTTTTTTTGAGTTAGAGTCTCACTCTGTCGCCCAGACTGGAGTGCAGTGGCCACTCCCGGCCACCGCAGCCTCGACCTGCTGGGCTCCAGCGATCCTTCCACCTCAGCCTTCCAAGTAGCCGGTT
>NW_007232030.1:396475-403973 GCF_000164805.1 Carlito syrichta
AGATGAGGTCTCGCTGCCCAGATGGGTCTCGAACCCGCGGGCTCAGGCAATCCACTCACCACTCAACTCAGCAGTTGGGTGACTGCTGGCAGTCCCGTCATTCATCCAAATGGTGGCACCAGGGAGCGCCTGTGCTCAAGCCACCCACTGATACCCACACAGACCTGAGGAACCCTCAAGGGGCTGGGCATGCTCTGAAATCGTGCAGTGCACTGCACGGTTCCACACCAGGCCCTGCGTGCTGGGCGGTCCGTGCAGGCACACTGCTCCCTGCCTGGGCAGGTGATGTCCTCGCCGCCGTCGGGCCCTACCACCCCCCACCAGCACCTGGGGCATGCCTTTGCAACCATGCCTTCATGGGTCTATAATGGGGCTGTCCAGTCTCTCAGCTTCCCTGGGCCACATCAAGTCAAGAGAAACTGTCTTGGGTTGCACATAAATGATGTAACATACTGAGTGTATATCCATAGCATGACTTCTTTTATTTTTTTAATATTTTTAATTAAAAGTTTAGAAAAATGAGAAGAAAATAACACTTGTTTTTGTATTGCCTTGTTTTTGTAAAATTAATCTACCAGTATATGGCTCGATGGATGTGGTCGCAGTTCTCAGGGAGTTCTCTTGAGAAACCCCCAGGAAATCTCAAGGTTCTCAGTCCTTCCTTCCCTTGAAGACCATTCTGTACCAGTTGACCTCCCAGGAACACCCTCCTGTCCCTTGGCCTCTATGTGAGTCACCGCCACCCCCTCCCCAGCGTATGGTGGCACGGTACACCCCTGTGGTGCATGAAGTAGGTGGTCTGGAGATTTGCTCAGTGAGTTTATGAGGAGTGATGAGTTCTGGTTACAGAAGGGAAACTTCCTGGTGGCAGTCCCAGAAGCCAGTGTGCAGCTCCCTATTCCAGCCTTTCTGTTGCCTTGGTGATAGGCCACACTGTAGCCTCCATGGGGCCCTGGGCTCTGAGTAATTTTTTTTTTCATTTCTATTTATTTATTTATTTGAGTCAGAGTCTCTCTATGTCACCCAGGCTGGAGTGCAGTGGCACACTCATGACTACTGTAGCTTCAACCTCCTGGGCTCAGGCGATCCTCCTGTCTCAGCCTCCCAAGCAGCTGGGACTACAGGTGCATGCCACCATGTCTGGCTAATTTTTTTTTTCTGAGTCAGAGTCCCACTCTGTCTCCAGGTTGGAGTGCATTGGCACCATCACAGCCACTGCAGCCTCGACCTCCTAGATTCAGGTGATCCTGCTGCCTTAGCCTCCCGAGTAGCTGGAACTACAGGCAACATCACCATGCCTGACTAATTTTCTGATTTATTGTAGAGGCTGGTCTCGAACCCGTGGGCTCAAGCAATCCTCTTGCTTCAGCTACCCAAAGTGCTGAGATCACAGGCTAAGTGACTGAGCCCAGCAACTAAGTAATTTCTATGAGTGACATGTCCACATCTCTAAAGGATGGGAAGTCACAATGGTCAAGGGAAAGGCTTCTTTAAAGCACGTGAGAGAAAGTACTGGCGGGATGTGTGACCAGCAAGTCCCACTTTTCCTGGAAGACACAACTGCATAGTGCGTTCCGATCTCGGGGAGCCGGGTGGCTTCAAAGACCCACACGGGGCCCGTGGTGCGATCCACATCCACGCGAGTCCACTGTGTCTTTGATTCAGCCCTTTACATCCTCTAGTCCCTGTCATCATCAGGAAGCCCAGACTCTGAGTCAGAATGACAAGCTCTGTCAAAAAACCCTTCCCCACCTCTGTCCTGAGAGCTGGCTAAACTGCCTCTGCCTCATTTTTCCCAGTGAGATCACGCTATATCTTTTGCCTCTCTTTGGTTGTTTCATTTTTATTTTAGTTTATAGTCTCACTTGGTTGCTCAGGCTGGTCTCAATCTCCTGGCAGTCCTCCTGCCTTGACCTTCTAAAGTGCCAGGATTGCAAGCATGAGCCACCACGCCCGGTGGAAGCGTGAGTCTCAGTGGAACTGAGAAGTCAAAGGGGCCTGTGTGAACACTGCACCTCATACCTGAGGGATGAGCAGGAGGGGTCTGTTACACTGTTGCCCAAAGTCAAGGGTCAGTTTTACCTCAGTGTGTCTGTCTCCACCCTGCTTGAGGGAGGGGTCTGTCTTCACTGCTGCTCTGTCCCCCAAGCCAGCCCAGTGCATGGCACACAGCAGGTGTTGCCCAAGTGTTTAGTGAGTAGGTAATTGGGTGATTCTGGCTCAGGCTCCAGGTTCCAAGGTCTAGGCAGGACCGCAGATAGGAAAATTATGCTGGGACAGTGTGCGAGGACCCTTGAGTTTCTGTCCAGGGACAGGATGAGTGGAGGCATGGGGTCAAGGAGGCCAGCCTTCCAGTAGGCATTCCAGTGGTGGGGTTTGGAGGTCTGCAAGGACTTTGAAGCCAGCCTTGCTGAACTTTTTGCCCCTTTAGCTTTAGTATTACTAAGATGCAAGTGGGCCAGACATGGTGGCTCATGCCTGTGATCACAGCACTTTGGAGGCCGAGGCTGGAGGATTTCTTGAGATCAGGAGTTCCAGCCCAGTCTGGACAACATAGCAGGACCTCATTTCTACAAAAAAAATTTAAAAATGAACTGGGTATGGTGGTGCACACCTGTAGTTCCACCTACTTGGGAAGCTGAGGCAGAAGGATGGCCTGAGCCCAGGTGGTCAAGTTTGTGGTAGCCATGAGCATGCTACTGCACTCCAGCTTGGGTGACAGAGTGAGACCCTGACTCAAAATTAACTAATTAATTAAAATAAATAACAGAAATGCATTCCTTATGGTTCTAAGATCATGGGGTCAGCCAATTTGGTGTCTGGTGAGGGCCACCTCTTCATAGACAACCATCTTCTCACTGTCACTGCATGTACTGGAAGTGGCAAGAAGTCTCTCTGGGCTCTGTAATACAGGGTGTTCATCCCATCGTGAGGTCCCCACCTTCATGACCTCATCTAGTCCTAGTGACCTCCCAAAGTCCCCAACTCCTAAGACTATCACCTTGGGAGTTGGGACCTCAGCATAGGGATTTGAGGGAGATCCACACCCTCAGGCCATTGCAGAGGATTCAAGTCCCTTCCATGGTGTCCATGGTTGGGGGATGGGGGAAGAAAGGAAAACGCCACAGCCTCGGGGCGATGTCACGATACTCCTCACGATACTCGTATCTTTCTGTAGATATTGATCATTTCTAGATATGCCTGTCTCTGCATGGGGATTCCTGGGGTTTCTGTTTTTTCTTCCATGTTACCAAACACTCCCTCCTATTAT
Source organism: Carlito syrichta (assembly GCF_000164805.1). Lineage (NCBI taxonomy): Eukaryota > Metazoa > Chordata > Mammalia > Primates > Tarsiidae > Carlito > Carlito syrichta. The sequence continues at coordinate 399,747 of NW_007232030.1, forward strand.
TTAGTTGGTATGAAACAGGTTCTCATTGAGTTGTTTGTTGATTGTCTCAATCCCAGGAATGAGGGGGAAGAAGAAAATTCCACTGGGACTCACCTCTTATCGGAAAAGGTTTTCTGTTACTGAGAGCAGGGAAACTGCAGGTGAAAGGCTACATTCCATGGGTTGTAATAATAAAGTTTTTTTAAAGCATCAAACAAGGGCTGTGCTCAAACTGCTTGCAACGCTGTCCCTCTTGCTGAGACATGTTTGTGCTGGCTGAAGCTTGAGTTCTGAGACTGAAGCGCACGAGGTTTGGGCGGGAGCTGGTCCTGGGTGGAGGGTGGGTGACCTCCGACTGTCTACACATCCCCTCCCTGCAAGCAAAACAGCTGCTCCAGCGCCGGGCTGTGGGCTCCAGGGGCAGACAGGGGCACAGGTTTTGCTTGCTTTGCTGTAAGGGGAAAGGGAGGGTGGAGGGACGAGGAGACAAAGGTGACATTTCTGTGTTTTCGTTGGATCCCTTTGCATGAATGACCTCACCTGTCAAAACAGGAGGAAAAATAGCAGGAGAACAAAGGAGAAAGAGGCGGACCTGGTGAGAGACAGGATGAACTGAGCAGGGCTTTAAAAACCATCCATCAAATGGCTCAGAGCATTTCTTCTTCTTTTCTTTATTTTCATATTTTTATTTTTGAGTCAGAGTCTCTCTCTGTCACACAGGTTGGGGTGCAGTGGCATCATCACAGCTTACCGCAGCCTCAACATCCTGGGCTCAGGTGATCCTTCCACCTCAGTCTCCTGAGTACTGGGCCTACAGGAGTGCAACACCACACCCAGCTAATTTTCTTTTTATTTTTTGTAGCAATGAGCAATGGCTCTGTTGCCCAGGCTGGTCTTGAACTCCTAGCCTCAAGCAATCCTTCCATCTTGGTTTCCCAAAGTGCTGGGATGACAGGTGTGAGCAACTACATCCAGCCTGGCATTTCATTTTATAGCTGCTAGAACTTACCATCCTGGGTTCATGTGTGTGTGTGTGTGTGTGTGTGTGTGTGTGTGTGTGTTCATGTATTTATCTTGTGTAACTAGCCATGAAGTTATTATATCTGGGCCAATGGACATTTTAAAATATGTATGTATATGTAATTTTCAACATGTAATTTCCAGACAAGGATCAAACAGATTAACTTGCTCAGTGCCATGTTTCTCACCCCTGACTATTGCTAGTAATTTCCAGCTTTTAAAGATAGTTTTAGAAGCAAAGAGCATTCACATAACTATCTCATGGGTGAGCATTGAACAAGGATCACCCTCTTCTCTAGGGTATCCAGAACTTCCATGTTTGGCATCCAGCCCAGCTGGTCAACTGCGTGTCCCTCAGGATTCCATTATGGCCAGGCTCAACTCTGTCACTTGATCTCTGCTCTCTAATCTCACTCAAAGCTTTCTCACAACCAGAATTTCTGGGTCTCTGATTTTAAAACAATTTTTTAATATGGAAAATGGGTCTTGCTGTGTTGTCCAGGCAGGTCTCCAACTCCTAGTCTCAAGCAATCCTCCCATGTTGGCCTCCCAGATTGCTGAGATTACAGAGGTGGGCCACCAGACCAGGTTCAGGGTTTCTGGGTTTCTGAAACTGCCCTCCTACTCCTTGCTCCAAGACGAGTTTGTGCAACTTTTTCTCCAGATACTCCCTCACCTTTTTGCTTGATCAGGGCCCAGAGCCTTCTGAGGACCCTTCTTCCCCCACTGCCTCTTCCAGGTAGGGTAGTTTTTTTTGTTTCCGTTTATGTTACTTTATTTCTTGTGCCCCATGTACCTTAAGGCTGGGAAGTAGAAGAAACCTTCTCCCATCTCTCCCTTGTAAATTTCCTTGTTGGTTTCCCTCCCTCCTAAAACTGCCTCTGGCTCTGGGTTCAGTGCCTCACACTTGTCATCTCAGCCCTTTGGGAGGCCAAGGAGTTTGCGACCAGCCTGGGCGACACAATGAGACCCTCTCTAAAAAAAAGAGAGAGCGAGAAATCCCTGAGTCCCTGGCCAACAGCTTTCCCTGGCCCCTCACCTACATTCCTCCCTGAACTCGGCTTTCACAGGCAGCAGCCTCCCACCCTGACACCCCTGCTCCTCAGCCTCCCCACCTTACCCCCCTTTCATCCCAGCCAGCCACTCTCCCTCTGGCCACTCCAGGGCCTTTCTTTGTGTCTCCAGGAACTGCTTTCCTTCTGAAACCTCCAACTGCTCCCTCCTTCCTTGTCGTCATCTGACTCACTCTGCAGTGACATTGATTCTACCTTATGAATGGAATCTACTGGTTAAAGAGACCCGCCCACCAGCCACCTCCTATCTTCATTCCCTCCCTCATCTGGCTTGGAGTCTGAGATCACATTCTTAAAAGTACCCCTGGCTCACTGAAGATTCACAGGCAAAAATAAACCTTCCTCTGAATCTCATACCTTACACAAAAATTGCCTTGAAATGGATCGTAGATTTAAGTGTAAAATGGGAAACTATAAAACTCTTAGAAGATAACACAGAAGAAGTCTTTGGAACCTGCAGCTGATGGAGAGTTCTTGAATTATGACTCCAAAAGCACAATCTATTTTAAAAAATGATACCTTGGATCTCATCAAGAGTTAAAAGTTCTGCCCTGCAAAAGACCTTGTTGAGGACAAGACAGACTTCAGACTAGGAGAAATGTTTGCAAATCACATATCTGACAAAGGACTAGTATCTAGAATATATAAAAGCTTCTCAAACTCAACATTAAAAAGAATCTAACCTGAAAGTTGGCAAAGGCACCCAGGGACTTCAGTAGAGAGGACAACAGCTGGTCAGTGAGTATTTGAGGATCTGTTAGGTATTATCAGCCATTAAGAGAAATACAGAGTAAGGCCATCACTGTGCACATATTAGAACAGCTAAAAGAAGAATCAATTACTACATAGTGATACAGATACACAGTTGAGCCAATACACAGATGGAGGCCAATAGACAAATCTTCCATGCAAATGAGTTTTAAATAATTCATGAGTGTCTTTGCCCTTAGGGAGGTGAGGAACACTCCCCACTACTGGTGTGTAAGTTACACATGGTGACTCCTTCTGAAGTCACAGCATTGGAAGGGGGAAAGACAGTCACTTAATAAGACAGAAACTTCTCTTTTTCTCCCTCCCTCCCTTTCTTTCTTTCTTTTTTCTTTTGAGTCAGTCTCACTCTGTTGCCCAGACTGGAGTACAGTGGCCCAATCATAGCTCACCACAGCCTCAACGTCCTGGACTCCTGCCTCAGCCTCCCAAGTAGCTGGGACTACAGGCGGGCACCACCATACCCAACTAATTTTTTGATTTTTTGATTTCACTATGTTGCCCAGGCTGTTCTCAAACTCCTAAGCTCAGACATTCCTCTCACCTCCACCTCCCAAAGTGCTAGGATTATAGGCATGAGCCATACACTTGACCTTTTGATTTCTTAATAACATTTTTTTCTCTAGCTTCCTTTATTGTAAGAATATAGTATTTAATACACAGAACATACTAAATATGTGTTAATCAATTGTCTTTGTTCTCGGTAAGCCTTCTAGTCAATAGTAGGCTATTAGTAGCTATGTTTTCAGGGAGTCAAAAATTAGACACAGATTTTCAGATTAGACATAGATATAGATTTTGTGAGGCGGGTCAGTACCTCTAACCCCTTCCTTGTTTAAGATCAGTTATAAACATGGAATAGAGAGTTGAACCCAACTTTCTTGTCTCTAAAGTCAGTACTTTTTCTTTCTTTCTTTCTTTTTCAGTCAGAGCCTCACTCTGTCACCTGGGCTGGAGCTCTGTCACGGCTACCGGAGCCTCAATCTGCTGGGCTGAGGCAATCCTTTCAAGTAGCTTGAGCTACAGGTGTGCACCACCGCACCCAGCTAATTCTCTGATTTATGGTAGAGTTGAAGTTGACCAAGTTGTCTAGGCTAGTCTCAGACTCCTGGGCTCAGGCAATCCTCTCGCCTCTGCCTCCCAAAGTGTTGGGATTACAGGCATGAACCATCATGCCTAGCAGCCATTGCTTTTTCTACTGTGTTTCATTTCCAGACAAACAGAAAGGGGCTTTCCGATGGGCATGAATTCAACCTACAACCTTGTGGAGTCTCAGGCTGCTCTGGGTCACATGACACTCAGGGAGTCAGAGCCTAAATGACCTACAGCCATGCTCTAAACGCTGAGCAGGGACTACATTTTTAGCCACCCACAGACCCCCCCCCCC
>NW_007232030.1:403993-456330 GCF_000164805.1 Carlito syrichta
CCCCCCCCCAGCCCCCCCCCCCCCCACTGTGGACATTCCCAGCACCCTCCTAAGGCAAGGAAGCCTGGGGCAGCTCTGCCCTGAGGGTGAAGGTGTTGCCCTGAGAGGGCAGAGCTCTGAACTCAGCCCTGTAGTCCTAGCTGCTCACCTGCCCTGATTCCTGGCCTCCCAACTTGCCCATTGTAAGGAAAGGGAAGAAGGGATTTGGGGATGTGGAAGAGATGCTCCTTAGCATCTTGACTTACCGAGACTATTTCAAATTAACTGACAGTATTAAGACTAGTGTTTTCAGCTGGTCACACGGTTTATGCATGTAATCCCAGTGCTTTGGGAGGCTGAGGTAGGAGGATTGCTTGAGCCCAGAAGGTTGAAACCAACCTGGGCAACATAGTGAGACCCCTATCTCTGTTTTTTTTAAAAAATAGCCAGGCATGGTGGTACATATCTGTAGTCCCAGCTATTTGGGAGGCTGAGGTGGGAGGATTGCTTGAGCCCAGGATTGCTTGATCCCAGGCTACAGTGAGCTATGATCGTGCCACTGTCCTCCCACCTGGGTAACAGAGCAAGACCTCATCTTTTAAAAAGAAAAGAAAAGAGAATAAGACTAGTGTTTTCATTTTTCTCATATTTATGTGAAACAATTTTTTGATTGGGACAGTGGTAAAACAGTAACATCAAAACAAGTTGCGGGCCAGAGTCCTTCCTCAAGGGACAATGTACACCAGGGAACTAAATACATATTATGCCACCAAATTTAAAGGAAACTTGAGTCAAGGAAACAGGACACATGTTGTATTATAGAAAAAAGTGATTGTTATCAGTGTTTCTGCATTGATATAAAACTGCAAGCATGTCCTTGTTTAACAAATGCTATTTCTTGGGAAGAACTCTCTTGTTCCGACATTATGAACTTCCTGCAATGCTGGTGTTGAAATGTCCTTTCCTGTCTGAGATGGGGGAAATGGTTGCTTTCTGTTATTGTTGTTGTTGGCAAGATGGACCGCTTGGGAACTCTGCATTTGCTCTCTCAATGTTTTGGGAAAACTTACTGTCTGAAAGAATTCAAGTCTGGAAACCGCTAACCTAAGAATGATATGATTTTAAAAGATAAGATAATCAAATAGACCTTTTTTTTTTTTTTTTTTTTGAGTCAGGGTCTCATTTTGTCACCCAGGCTGGAGCACAGTGGCACACTCACAGTTCATCACAACCCTGATCTCCTGGACTCAGGTGATTCTTCTGTCTCAGTCTTCTGAGTAGCTGGGACTACAGGTGCACGCCACCATGACTGGTTGATTTTTTCTTGTTTTGTTTTGTTTTAGAGATGGGAGTTTCACTATGCTGCCCAGGCTGGTCTCAAACTTCTGCCTCAACTAATCCTCCTGCCTTGGCCTCTCAAAGTGTTAGATTACAAGTGTGAGCCACCATGCCTGGCCAAGTTTTTAAAGAAGATATGTAAATGAATAAATTTTGGTGCTTTCGATAGTTTGTGTTTCACATAATCTTCTGTGTAAAAGTTCACTTTTTGCTACCTCTTCTTTGCTAGGTTATTTTACCAACACGAATCTGAAAAGAACTGAAGTTATGGACAGCAGAATATGCTATTGCTCCCTGATGTCACGTGTCACGACTCTGTAGAGTGTGAGCTTTTCACTGAGTAACGCACTCCAAGATCCTGCAGTGGTCGTGTTCATCAGCTACTTGCATGCACATGCTCCTGGGTATTTCTGCACCTGCTGCCCATGAATACTGTGCGTTGGTGCAGTGCAACACGTGCTCCCTGATGGAGCAGTGCTCTCTCCTGCATGTACCACAGCATCTAGTTGATGAACACGATGGAATGTTCTTCTGGGTTTAGCCATTTCCCCTCTTGTTGTCCAGTGTGAGCAATAGAGCCATTCCACCAAAGTATGAAACTATTTCGTGAATTCCGCATCCTCTTTGGGGAACTCAGAGCATGGTGAGATTTTCTCTGCCCAGTTGCTCTCAGGTATCCTGAGCAGGTAAAAATAGGGGCTGGCTGGGGTTCCCCTTCATTTCAGTACATATCCCAATTCAGACGAGGTTGATTTGACCTCATCAGAGGGCAAATTCCTCTCCTCCACTTCTGTGAGTGAAGAAGGAAGACCCTTTCCCCAACGTTTCAGTGTAACACTATGTGCCTGACTGCAGCTCACTCTCAGAGGGTAGTCTGACACCCACCTGCACCCACAGCATAGTGGGAGGAGGTCACTGGGGAGCACACTTCACTTGATCCATGCTGACATGTTCAGCGTCCGCTGGATGTCACTGTGAAAATTGATGACTTAGCTGGGTGCGGTGGTTCATGCCTGTAATCCCAGCACTTTGAGAGGAGGAGACGAGAAGATTGCCTGAGCCCGGGGTTTGAGACCAGCCTGGACAACTTGGCAAGACCTTATCTCTATAGTAAATTAAAAAAAAATTAGCTGGGTATGGTAGCGCACACCTGTGGTTCCAGCTGCTTGGAAGGCTGAGGTAGAAGGATCAACTGAGCCCAGCAGTTCACAGCTGCGGTGGCTGTGAGTGTGCCCTTGCACTCCAGCCTGGACAATAAAGGGAGACTCCTACTCAAAAAGAAAAGAAAGAAAGAAAGAAAGAAAATTCATGACCTTTGGGATTACTTGCGCATTCCAAAATTCACTCAGACTAGAGTTTTTATTGTTGACATTTAGAAACAATTTGACAATGGTTACCTAGATACGATAATTGCAGTTATCTCAACTTTATTTCAATTTGATTTTTATTACAAAGAAGTAGATGAAAAAAATGCAAGGTCTTATTTGGGGATAGCTCCTTACATCCAAGTAAACAGAGATCAAATTCTTCTTCATTTTTGTTTTGCTTTTTTAGAGACTGTGTCACACTCTGTCACCCAGGTTGGAGTGCAGTGGTGCAATTATAGCTCACTTCAGTCTCCAGCTCCTGGGCTGAAACGATTCTCCTACCTCAACTCCAAGTAGCTGGGACTATAGCTGTGTACTACCATATTCAGTTAATTATTTATTTTATTTTATTTTTTTTAGAGATGAGATCTCACTACGTTGCCCAGGCTGGTCTTGAACTCCTGGCCTCAAGTGATTCTCCCCCACCTTGATCTCCCAAAGTGCTGGGATTACAAGCATGAACCATCACACCTGGTAAGACAGTAAATTTCTACATTGGTATCACTTCTTTCAAATAATAAACTATTTGATGGTTATTTCTTTGTAGATAATAGTGATTTTTAAAATATGGAGATGTTGTTGAGGTTAGATAACAGGAGAAAAGGAGCCAAACATTTCAAGTTGGAGAGTACATGAAAAGGTAGCATCAAGAACATTCTGAGAAAAGAGATGGAGTTTGGAGATGAGAAATAAATTTGCAGAAAATCACTCTAAGACATCAATGATCCCAAACATTTTAACCTGAAACTATACAACATATTAAGTTCTTGTTAAGGATAGAAGAGGTTAATATTTTTGGTAGGAAGGAACCATTAACAAATTTACAAATTATAGTTTATTTATTCTTCCACTGTAAAGGGTACACATTTGTTAGCTTAAGTAGAACCTTCTGCCTTACATAGTTTCACTGTGGAAAAAATAATATTGACCAAGCCTCTGATCCTTCCTGGCATGAAATTGATACACACTTAGAATCATGGAATTTTTTCAGCTGGAAAGTACCTTTGGATGAGATTTAAAGGCAGTAAAAAGCTTGTGATCTTTACACCAGTTACCAATTACAGAAAGTGATAATAAATGTCATAAAGATAGTTTAAATAATCTTATTGAACAACAGAGCAAATGAGGTCTTCATTAATGAGTTTGTTAATTCTCTTTTCTACTCCTGGGTGAAGCTCTTCATAGAATTCTAAAATATATGAGTTGGGCAACACTTTGGAGATGACAGCCTGACCACAGGATTTTGCACAGTTGAGGAAACTGAGATTGAGATAGGAGAGTTAACAACAGCACCTTAGTAATAAAGCCAAGTTCAGCATAAGGACAGACAGTGAACTTGAAGCAGACTGAAGACTGAACATTAGGGCTGCTCTTCAGGGAAGCAGCCTTCTGCCATCAACTAGTGTAGCCTCTGAGGAGGGAGACACCTTGAAGGACTCAGGTAACCCGAAGATGAGGACCCCCTTTGAAAGGCTCTGTGGGAGACCAGGTACGCTTTACCTAGATAGGAAGCTGAAGAAGTTAAGAAGAGGTGGGCCCAGTCGACCTCACTGCCCCCACTTGCCTAAAAGCAGAACATGGATTTATAATGACACAAGGCATCCTGGCCACCAATCCTTCCACACCCCCAGAGCAACAGTTGACCTCTGAAGACAGTTCTAGTCTCAGCTTGGCCTGGTGAAGATATGGGGCATTTATATTGGCAGCTTTGCTAACTGGCTTTTTGTTGGCCTTCCCCCAAGTGGCTGGCACACCCCTAGAGACACAAAGTGCTCTTCTTTTGGGCTTGCCACCTTTCTAAAAATGTTCTCCTGTTTGTTGAAGATACTGTCTGATCTGGCACTCAAAGCCGCCTCTTTGAGAACTACTGTTCTCTGGATGTCTCCCATGTATGCATGAAACAAACATGCTAATAATCTTGTCTTTTTCTCTTGTCCATCTGTCTTTTGTTACAGGGTTCATTCCAACTGAGAACCCATTGGGGGTTATTTTTCCTCCCCTACAGCTCTTTGTCTGGGTGTTTGTTGATCATCTCCTTGTTGAGAAGGAATTATTGCTTAGATTAAAAACTCACAGAGTATGACTTGTAACTCCTTGAGGACCCTGGAGTGGCCATGTCCTCCACCTTTCTCTTGCTGTGCTGACACTGCCCTGCTCTGTCAGCCTCCACTGGCCATTTCCCGGGAACCCAGCACCACACCTCAACTCAGCTGCAGAGTTCCAAGAGAGAGATATTTGGAGTTGACATGGAAGTTGCCGAACAATCTGTGATGATCAAGACCACACTGGAAGGTGGATGGAACAGAGGATGACGGAGACGATGACCCGGTTCCTCCTGTAAACGTCAATGCAGCCATATTGAGAAAGGTTATTCTCTGGTGCACCCCCCACAGGCACGACCTCCCTCCTCCTGAGGATGATGAGAACAAAGAGAAGGGAGCAGAAGATGTCTCTGTTTGGGACCAAGAATTCCTGAAAGTTGATCGGGGAACACTTTTTGAACTTATTCTGGCTACAAACCACTTAGACCTCAAAGGTTGGCTTAATGTTGCCTGCAAGACTGTTGCCAATAGAAATTCACAAGACCTTCAATATCAAACACGACTTCCCTGAAGAGGAGGAAGTCCAGCTATGCAGAGAACCTGAGGTGCAGGGAGACATGAAACGTTTGTCTGATACTGAACCCTGTGAGGATTGTTCCAGATACCAGCTGCATACTCTGCTCACAATTGTCAGTGTTAAACAAGCAGGAGATGAACACAGCAGCAAATCAGTCATGTCAGCAGAATATTATCCTCTTTGCCTGTGCAGTTTGAGCACAGATTCTAAACCTATGGTGGAGTTCCTTCTCGTATGATCGGAAGTTTCTTTCTGATTGGCTCTGAATAAAACTGAACTGTGCATTCTCCATAGAAAGTGGCATCTGGGGCTTTCCCTCTTTTTTATAAAGCGATGTCTGCCTAATTTATTGTCCTGCTAACTTTGGTGACTTTTTAAAAGCTGGCATTGTAATGCTGGGCATGGTGGCTCACACCTGTCATCCTTGCACTTTGGGAGGCGGAGGCAAGAGGATTCAAGACCAGCCTGGGGAACTTGACAAGACTTCATCTGTACAATATATGTAAAAAATTAGCTGAGCATGGTAGTATGTGCCTGTAGTTCCAGCTATTTAGAAAATTGAGGCAGAAGGATTACCTGAGCCCAACATGTAGAGGCTGCAGTGACTATGAGCGTGCCCCTGTACGTCTTCTAGCATCCTAGGGTCAAGGGTACTGCTGGTATTGACTAACCTGTATGCAGCAGGGCTCCCTTAATTGCACTGCGGACATGTTTTTAATCCCCTTAGCTTTGAACATATTGCCTAGAGACTCGATTACTACCCAGCTTATGGAATGGAGGGAGAAATATAATTGGGCAGTTTGATAGCTTTTCAATAGAAAAAAAATTTTTTTCCCTAAATTAACAGTTTTAAAACCCAGAGACTGTACACCAGGGTGGCCAGGACCTTGGGCCCAGGAGGCCAAATGTCTGAATGTCCTTGTGGGGTGAAAGAAAGGGAGAAATCACCATGACCCTTAGATGTTCATTTTTATCCAAGAGCATTGTGATATGTTTTCAGACTAAGTGTTCAAATCAGAAAAGAGTGTATCCAAGTTCATATTTGAAACCTGGAGCTACTTCTGTCCCTCCATTACAGGGTATATGACTTTGGGCGAGTAATTTGTCCTGTCTGTGCCTTGGACTCTTCATCTGTAAAATGACACTCACGTTTCACACTCTTTTTATTTATTTTTTATTTTTTAGAAATGGTCTGGTTCTGTCACCCAGGCTGGAGGGCAGTGGCATGATCACGGCTCACTGTAATCTCGAACTCCTAGGCTCAAGCAATCCTCCTGCCTCAACCTTCCAAGTAGCTGGGATTACAGACATGCGCCACCATGCCCATTAGTTTTTTAGAAGAGATGAGGTTTTGCTGTGTTGTCCAGACTGGTGTTGAACTCCTGACCTCAAGAATTCTCCTGCCTCAGCCTCCCAAAGTGCCAGGATTACAGGTGTGAGCCACCACGACCGGCTTCACCTTTCACTCTTGCTGCGAGGATTAAATGAGATAATGCTTTGAAGTGCCCACATCAATGCCTGGACAGGACAGGTTCTCAGTGGATGGTCACAGGACACAGCTTTGCCTTTCCTGAATGATGACAAAGTGGTCGTAGTCAGTGGGAAAAGGGAAAAAAAATGACCCATGGGGAACAGAATGAGGATGATAGAAAGAGAAGGCCCAGGCCTGGCAGGAAGCCGGAGGCAGTCGAGAAGCCTGGGCTTCGGGGCTGGAGTCCGGAGACAGCCCTCCTCTCGGTCACAGCTCTTAGAAACCTGAGTTGCCTGGGAACCGCGTCCTGTGCTCTGCGGCCCCGATCAGTGTTTCAGCAGTTGCACTCTTGTCACGCGGTCACCCCAGTTCTGAGCAGGGTGTGACATTTACCTACTGCAAGGAAGTCATCCAGAGGTCCAGCAGGGAAAGACATTGGTGTATTAGAACTTACCAGAGGCACGGATGGCGGCTGGTCAGTAAGAATCTGTGCCTCAGGGAAGAACAGACAATAGCTTTATAATCAAAGCAATCAAACCAATCATTCAAATTCCTATCCAATGTGCACAACTACGTTGATTGAGTGTGATGCATTCATCACTTTCCCCTTGGCTGGTGGCCGCTCCCTGAGGGAAGTTGCAGGAAGAATCCAAGAATGGGGGAGCACAGTCCATGTCCCCACACTACCTCACAGTTTAGAACTGGGCTGGGTGTCTGGAGCACAGCTGCTCTCTGCATGACAGGCTGCATGACAAGGACAGTGACCACAGCAAACCTATGCTAGGAAAGACCTTCTCCGTTCAGCATTTGAAGCTCACTGACACTCGGAGCCAACCTGAGCCTCATCCTCACAGCTCCCCAAGTGAAAGGAGGCTGAAAACTTTCCCTGTTGTTCAGCACCCAGTCTGGTTCCCCAGGAGCCCTCCCCACCAATCCCTTCCTGGCCATGCACTGGTGTTCTCACCACAACCCTGAGTGACTCAAACTCCCTGTTCCTACTCCCCACAAGCCAAATGCATCTTTTGACCTGCCCCCCCACCCAGAAGGGTTCTCTGCCCACCCTGCCTGTGCACTGGGGCATGTGCAACTCCTCCACACCTCCACCAGGAAGCTTTCTCTGATGCCTTTGACTGGGAGAGCTGGCCTCCTTTCCCAGCCTGCCTCCACACATCACAGTAGAGGCCCGGGTTCCTTTGCAAGTCCTTTGGCCCATGGAGACACCCACCCCCCTCCGGGCTTATCACACTCCCTGGGGCAAATTCCTGTGTTTTCGGAATGTCTGAACTTGGGCTGTGTGGAGTATGGGCCTGTCAGTATCGCTGTGGCTTGTGTGTGTGCCGCCCCACAAAGAAAAGATTTGGAAGAAAGAGACAATGGCCTATACGAAGAGGACCTAAAAAAAAACCAAAATTACCTTTTGGAGGGCGAGCTCCTTGTAGTACTGGCTTCCCCCACTAGGTACGTGTTCTAGGAACCCGTTAGCTCCAGTGGATCAGGTGGCATTGTGATGAGAGGCTGCACAGAGCTTCTGTGAACTTTTTTTTTTTCAGTTGGAGTCTCGCTGTCGTCCAGGCTGGAGTGCAGCGGCACACTCACAGCCACCGCAGCCTCAACCTGCTGGGCTCAGGTGATCCTTCTGCTTCAATTTTCCAAGTAGCTGGAACTACAAGCAAGTACCACCCTGCCTGGCTATTATTATTGATTGATTGATTGTAGAGACGAGGTCTCACCAAGTTGCCCAGGCTGGTCTTGAACTCCTGAACGCAATCGAACCTCCCATCTCAGCCTCCCAAAGTGCTGGGATTATAAGCTTGAGCCACTATGCTCGGCCTCAATAACACTGATTTAACGGCTAATTCACAGAGGAAGCTGCTGTTTGGTCTCCCCTCGGTTTCACCTCTCCCCATCAAGTCCTATGTCTTTGGGGCCCTCTCCATTGCACTCCTGTGGGGTTTGCTGCATTTGCTTCCCTGGAACACACAGTCCTTCACTGCCGTCTGCTTCTATTTTGTCACATATCTCACACAAGTCATTACTTTTTACATGTTGTCTGGCTGAGCGTGGTGGCTCACATGTGTAATCCCAGCGCTTTGGGTGGTGGAGGCGAGAGAATTGTTTGAGTCCTGGGGTTTGAGATCAGCCTAGGCAACTTGGCTAGACTTTGTATCTACAATAAATTTAAAAAATTAGCTGGGCATGGTGGTGCACACCTGTAGTCCTTGCTACTTGGGAGGCAGAAAGACCACTTGAGCCCAGAAAGTGGAGGCTGTGGTGGCTGTGATCCTGCCCCTGCACTCTAGCCTGGGTGACAGAGTGAGACTTCAACTCAAACAAACAACAAAAAACAAGTTGCCCAGGTCTCGTAGTCTCCCTTCTGACAGGTGAAATCATCTTTCTTGTCGACCTCACCAGGCTAAGGAGAACAGAAAAGGAGAAGATGGAAAAACAGGTGATGGCTGATGTGGACCCAAGTCTGGGGACTCTGACGCATAGGCCTGGGTGGTTTGGGAGGTGGTAAGGGCTTGGTCAGACCTGTATTTAAGGACCAGCTGTTTAAATCATTGCTGTATTCACAATCTTAATGACAGTGCTGAAAATGTTTCAGAAAAGTGGAATAAAATTGGTCAAAGATAAGAAAGACAAAATCATCAGTTTGGATAGAGAAGGCAGGGACAGGTGGTGGTCAGAGCTTCAGTGTCAAACAATCTGAGTTCCATTTTTTGGCCAGGCACGGTGGCTCGTGCCTGTAATTCCAGCACTTTTGGAGGCTGAGGCAGGAGGATCACTTGAGCCCAGGGGTTGGAGGCTGCAGGGAACCTTAATCACACCACTGCACTCCAGGGAGAGAGTGAGACCCTGTTTCTAAACTAAACAAAACAAGTCTGAGGTCCGTCCTGCTCCCCCATTTGCTGTGGAACTCCAGTGAGTCACATGATTGTTTCTCCCCACAGGAGCGGAACCCAGAGTGCCACCACACAGGATCACTCCTGCAGTGAAATGAGCTGGAGTATGTGGGACACTTTGCTCAAGGCCTGAGACAAAGTAGCTATTAACGGTGATGACTAGAATGCAAAAGAAGGCTAGGGACATGTGGGACTGGAGGGAAGTGTTCCCAGGCTCAGAAGGCAGGAGACTTTTCGCAGAGCCCAAGAGAGGGATGAATGGAGTGGTGGAGGAGACAGGTAAATGAGTGAATGAGGGAAGGGCTGTCCACCAAGAAACCAGTGCCAGGGAGGAGGAAGAGGATGGAGGACCAAGATGGGGAAGTTGAAGGAGGAACCTGGGAGAAAGGAGGCAATGCTGGGCATGGTGGGTCATGCCTACAACCCTAGGACTTTGAGAGGCCAAGGCAAAAGGATTGCTTGAGGCCAGGAATTCAAGGTCAGTCTGGGAAATATAGCAAGACCCCATCTCTACCAAAATTTTTTTGTTAAATATTAAAATAAAGGGAGGAAGCCATCACCTGGGATATGGGAAAATACCTAGAACATATGGCTGCTTGTTCAGAGAACACCAAGAGTTCTTTGTCCTCTGTCAGGTAGCATGAAAACCGGTTAACCCACGGTGAGATCAGGCAGTGTGGTCAGTGAGTCATGATGCCAGGGGGTGGTCGCCAGAAGCTGTGGAGCTGGAAGAGACTGAAAAGGGTGTGTAATGTCACCTGCTCCACCCTTTCACCCTCCACTCCATGCTCCATGGATATTTAAATCAATATTCCTTTCTCAGCAATCTTGCTACCAATGCCGGGAGAAGTCCCCAGTGAATGTCGCCACAGGTGCTGCGTATCTGAGACAAAGCTTGCAATCCTCCCTGCATATCTGAGACAGAGTTTGTCATCTTCTCTCTGTATCCAAGACTGAGCTCACCATCCTCTCTGCATATCCGAGACAGAGTTTACCATCCTCCCTGCATATCCAAGACTGAGCTCACCATCTTCCCCATATATTCAAGACAGAGCTCACCATCTTCCTTGCATATTCAAGACAATGTTTGCCATCTTCTCTGTGCATCTGAGACCAAGCTTGCTATCCTTCCTGCATATCCAAGACTGAGCTCACCATTTTCTCCATGTATCCAGGACAGAGTTCACCATCTTCCGTGTGTATCTGAGACAGAGTTCACCTTCTCTGCATATCCAAGACAGAGCTCACCATCTTTCCTGTGTATCTGAGATGGAGCTCGCCATCTTCCCTGCAAATCCAAGGTGGAGCTCACCATCTTCTCTGCATATTCAAGACAGAGTTTGCCATCTTCCCTGCGTATCCACGATAGAGCTTGCCATCTTTTCTGCGTATCCAAGACAGAGCTCACCATCTTTCCTGTGTATCTGAGATGGAGCTCTCCATCTTCCCTGCAAATCCAAGGTGGAGCTTGCCATCCTCCCCGCATATCCAAGACAGAGCTTGCCATCGTCCCTGCATATCTGAGATGGAACTCATCATCCTCTCACATACCCAAGACAGAGCTCACTGTCTCTCCTCCAAGAACCCTCAGCCCCACCCTTCCTACCCTGGTTCATGGACTAGACTCTCTCACACTCTCATCTGGAAGTGTCTTCATGTCCTCTCCTGCTCCCTCCCATTGGCATCAGTGACTCGACCAGGCAGTATCTCCTGCATTCTTCTTTTTCCGTCTCGCTTTTTCCTTAGTCCAGGACCTTGAGTGTCTGGAATTTCAGAGCTGGAAGACATTTCCCATAGGCCCAGAAAGTTTAAGGGACCTGCTCAAAGTCACACAAGAAGTGAGTGGGCCAGGCAGACTGACCTGCCCAGCCAACAGAGCAACCTATTCTGTGACTCCCTCCTGTTTGAGGGCCACAGAGACCCACCTACAAAACTGAAGGGCTAGACCCGCCAGTGGCAAGTGTGTGACTCATCCTTCTCAGCAAATGACATCCTCCATCCTAAACCATTTCCTGGACTTGGTTTCACACTTCTCACAGCCTGCTGGGCACCTTCTGTCCAATGTCCTGCCTACACATAAAACTCAGTGTGTCTATGGGCAGGTGCAGTGGCTCACACCAGTAAGCCCAGCACTTTGGAAGGCCAAGGCGAGAGGCTTACTTGAGTCCAGGAGTTGGAGACCAACCTGGGCAACATAGTCAGGTCTCATCTCTACAAACAAAGCAAAACAAAACATTAGCCAGGTGTGGTGGCACACACCTGTAGTCCTAGCCACTTGGGAAGCTGAGGTGAAAGGATTGCCTGAGCCCAGAAGGTGGAGGCTGTGGTGAGCTGTGATCATACCACTGTACTCCAACCTGGGCAACAGAGTGAGACCCCAACTCCAAACAAAACAAAACAAAAACTTGGTGTGTCTTAATGGAAATGCCTCATTTTCTCCCTCCCCACTAGAAAGACAAATGTACAGTGCTGAAGCCTTCATCCCTGTTGTAAAATGGAAGCAACAGTAGTAATTATGGTCAGGCACAGTGGCTCACACTTGTAATCCTCGCACTCTGGGAGGCCAAGGCAGGAGGATTGCCTGAGCCCAGGAGGTCGAGGTTGCAGTGAGCTGTGATCATGCCACTGCCCTCCAGCCTGGACAACAGAAGGTGATGCTGTCTCAAACAAAACAAGCAAACACACAATAGTCCCAAATAAAGTGACTGGGAGAAGTAAAGGACATAATAATGACACACACTCAGCGAAGTATCCCCCATGCCGCCATTGCTCTGTGATCCTGGCCAAGTCATCCAACGAGAAGGTCCAGTCTGATCCTCGGCTCCTCTTTCTCGCTCCCCAGATGCAGTCAACTGCGGAGTCCGATGATTCTGCCTCTACCCCACAGGGCCCCACCTTCCGCTCCTTCTCCACATCCTCACAGCCAGAGGAGAGAACCCTAGCTAATCACATGTGGGTCTGTGGGGCCTTAGCTGCCACAGAATCGCCTCCTCTCCCCTCCCAGCTGCCCAGGGGGATGTCACACGAGGACATTTCTTGGAACAGCCCAGGTGGTGCGGCTGTGTCCCCATGTGCTTCCACGCATCAGGCCAACCTTCCTGCAACTTCTCCCCATGGCAGCATGAACATCCACGTTTAATGTATTGCTTTGTTTAACACAGTTATCAGCTTTCAGCCCAAAACCAACAAAAAGGAATGCTGCCCATGGAAACCGGCCGCTGGCCCCACAGGGCTCTGGCCAGTCCCACTGATGTGTCCATTGTCTGATGACAGTTTATTTGTCTTGGGGAAGCCGCGTGTCTGAGATGAACAGCGTTCAGAAGATGGCTCCGATGATGCCAGCACCTAGAACCCCATGACTTAGTCTCCGGGTGTGCTGGGTGGGAGGTGCCCACAGATCAGCAACTGTGAGCTTTTGCTGGCAGCACAAGCCCTGCTGACTGCAGGACCCACACTGCCAGCAGCTTCCCAGAGAATCAATGAGCGCTGAATTCCAGCATTAAAGGCCAGCAGGGGACTTGGCAGATGCTTAATCCACCCCTTTGTTCGGCACAATCCTGCTGGGAATGATGTTGAATGAATTGAAATCTAGTGTGACCACCCTCCAGATCAGGATGTCTGTTCCCTCTGTGAGTTGCCCAGCCCAGAGCCTCTGCCCCTGTCCCTGCTGGTCAAGAACCAATTTGGAGGGATGGCCCGTCCTGTCCCAATGTGTCTCAGGAGTGAATTCTCGCTGGTCTTAGCTTGCCAGTGATGGGTTTAGGGGCAGGTGACCAAGTTCTGTGAAATGGAATGCAATGGCAGGTCACGAGACAGAGCTTCTAGGAAGGGTTTCCTTGCTCCTCAAGAAGCCCTGTCAGAAAACCAGTCTTTATTTTGGCACTTGGACCTGTGGCATCTCCTTTGTGTCCATGAACAGACCCTACCAAGGACAAGGTCAGCCTAGTATGAAGTAGAGCAGAGATATGGAGGAATCTGTGTCTTCTATAATATTATTGAGCTGTTTGCTGGGTATTGGGGCTCACGCCTGTTATCTCAGCACTTTGGGAGGCCAAGGAAGGAGGATTGCATGAGACCAGGATTTTTGTGACCAGCCTGGGCAATATAGCAAGACCCCATCTCTACAAAAATAATAATAAAATTAGCCAGGTGCAGTGACATACACCTGTAGACTCAACTCCTCAGAAGGCTGAGGCAAGAGGATCGCTTGAGCCCAGGGGGTCGAGGCTGCAGTGAGCTAGGATTGCACCACTGCACTCCAGCCTGGGCAACAGAGTGAGACTGCATCTCTAAATCAAAACAAAATGGAACAAAACAATATTATTGAGCTACAGAATCAACCACCCTATTCCAAGATTTCTTGTTATGAGATAACAAAATTTCCTTGTTGCTTATAGCCTGGTGACTATAAATTAGTACCTTTTTGGATCCAGAATTCTGCTGCAGAATGACATGTAAACCTCCATGCCTCAGTGAAAGTCCTTCCAGAGAATGGAACGTCATTTGGTATGTAAGCATTTGCAGGAAGGAACAGTAAACAGAAGGACTGACTTTGGATTCACCAAGGCCCAGCGTGCCAAGCTAAACAGTTTTTATAGGATTAGTAGGTTACATGTTAAGGAGAGTCATTGACATCAAATACTGGGTTTCAGCAAACAGCAGACAAAATTGTTTATAATATTTTGCTCAAAAGATGGGAAACCATTGAGGAGAAAATGTAGTGTTGCAGAAAGACAAGATGCTACTGGCAGACAGGACAGTTCCACAGGTCATGGCGTCTAAAAGAACCATGACAGCTTTGGAAAAGAAAGAAATCCTGTCATTGTGACAGCGGAGATGGAATTAGAGAAGATTATGAGAAGGGAAATATACCAGGTACAGGAAGACAAACACCACGCAACCTCACTGACATGAGGAATCTGGAATAATTGGACTCACAGAAGCAGGGAGCTGGGGGACATAAGGGTTGGGAGGGCACGAGTTCCTGGGGGTAGAGGTGCAGAGCTTCCCCGGGACAGGAGGGAGGCTGCTGTGTTTTGGTTGTGACAACTAATGCACACATGGTGAGTACAGTTGATGATAGTGTCTAGGTACATTTCAAACCTGCAAAAAGAGTCAATGTCTTTTATTTATTTATTTTGGAGTCTGGAGTTTCACTCTGTTGCCCAGGCTGGAGTGCCATGGCTCACTCACAGCTCATTACAGCCTCAACCTCCTGGGCTCAGGCGACACTTCCACCTCAGCCTGCTGAGTAGCTGGGCGTACAGGTGCACATCACCGTGTCCAGTTTATTTTTGATTTGTTGTAGAGACAGGGTCTGTTGTTGTCCAGGTTGTCTCAAACTCCTGGGCTCAAGCAATCCTCCCTTCTTGGCCTCCCCAAGTGCTGGGATTATAGGTATGAACCACCATGCCCAGCCAAGAGAATCAGTTTCAAAATGTCCTTACCACACACACACAAAGATAAATAGTTGAGGTGATGGATATGTATTAACTCATTGATTTAGTTATTCCGCGTTATATATATAAATCATTACATCACTTTGTAGCCTGTAGAGGAGGAAAGGGGGTGGGAGGATTGCTTGAGCTCAGGAGTTCAAGAGCAGACTGGGCAACATATTGAGACCTCATCTCTGCAGAAAATCAAAAAATTAGCTGGGCATGGTGGGGCATGACTGTAGTCGCAGCTAATTGGGAGGTTGAGGCAGAAGGCTCGCTCACCTGAGCCCAGGAAATCGAGACTATGGCAAGCTGTGATGGCGCCACTGCACTCCAGCCTGGGCGACACTGAGACCCTGATGCAAACAAACAAACTGCAACTGTCAGGAAAATAAGCCGTGGCTCTACTGAAACTGAAAGCCAACTACACTGTGCTGCTTCTGGCTTTTCTTTCTGTTCTGACTCTATCTCAGGGTTTTTGCTTATAGTTCACAGACCCCTGCTCAGATCATGGCTTTGGTGGGGGGGGATTTTTGTTTGCTTGTTTGTTTGTTGTTTTGAGACAAAATCTCTCTGTGTTGTGCAGGCAGGAATACAGTAGCACACTCATAGCTCGTTGCAGCCTCCAACTCCTGCCTCAAGTAATCCTGCCTCCGCCTCCTGAGTAGCTGGGACTATAGTCATGCACTATCATGACTGGCTTATTTTTTAAACAACTTTTTTTGTAGAGACAAAGTTTCTCTATGCTGCCCAGGCTGGTCTTGAACTCCTGTGCTCAAGCAATCCTCCCACCTCGGCTTCCCACAGTGCTGAATTAGAGATGTGAGACATTGTACCCAGCAGCTATTCATCCCACAGCTCTGAGAAGTCCCCAAACTTCTGGGAATAGCATGACTCTTCTTTTTTTCATTTTTCTGCAAAGAGCTTTCCATGGATTCTTGCAAGATTGAGAACCCCTGGGTAAAGCAGACATGCACGCCGGGAATTGAGGAGCACTGCTATTGTCAGTGGACAGAACAGAGTCCCCCAGAGCCTGGCTGCCAGGCCCTGCCCAGCAGCTAGGCATCAAGAGACCCGGCAGCCCTGACCTAGTACATCACTTGTCAGTGACCGGGTAGCCTTTGGGCTGGCAGCTCCCACCAACAACATGTAGAACTGTAATCCACACTCGGCTTCACTCAGAACTTTTAGAGAAAAGTTTGTGCCAGGTAGTATCAGGTGTCTGTGCCTGGGTCCTTCCCGCACATCGACACAGAGATGGTCTGGGTGCAAAAAGCATCAGCTCTGGGTGCAAAAAGGCTGGATGTAGCCACGAGGTGACTGTCACAGCGTACCACAGAAGGGTGGCTGGGGACGGCCATCTCTAGAGATCGGCTTCAAAGTTGACCTGGGCCAATGAACCAAAACACTGGGGGAAAAAGCAAACATGATCCAGTGACTCTTTTATTCCAAATATTTATCAAGGCTTCATAAATCGCCCAGTAGCTCCATATTCCTGCATTCGCCCATGTTCTTCTGATTACAGAGGTAGAAAATGAGAGCAAGTTATGTTTTTTTCAGCAAAATTAAGTTCCATCACCTTTTATTCCCATAACCTAATTAATATAAAGAGCTACATGGTTTATTCTTCCTTATCTAGCAAAGGAAAGACCATCGAAGGGAGAATCAGAGGAGGATATAATTTCTTCCAGGAACATAGGAATGGTTCAAAGGTCTAAGGTTATACCAATGGCATTCACCTTATTAGTGAACTGTGAGGACAAAGATCACATGACTTTCTCTTACATGTGTAGAAAATAGTGTTTAAATCAATTGTGAACTTTCGAAAATGTATTTAGAAAACCAAGAATAGAGAAAAATGTCTTAACCTGCTAAAAATCAACCTCAAACTTACTATTTATTGGAGAAATATTAGAAACATTTCCTATAAGGTTGAGAATAAATCTGGTTGCTACTTATTTGTTTGTTTATACTTTTTCTTTTTTTTTTTTTGAGTTGGAGTCTCACTCTGTCACCCAGACTGGAGTGCAGTGGCCACTCCTGGCCACCGTAGCCTCAACCTGCTGGGCTCTGGCGATCCTTCCGCCTCAGCCTTCCAAGTAGCCGGAATTACAGGCATGCGCTACCACGCCCGGCTGATTTTGTGATTTATTGTAGAGATGAGATCTTGCTGCCCAGGCGAGTCTCGAACCCGCGGGCTCAGGCAATCCACTCACCTCAGCTTCCCAAAGGCGCGGGATTACAGGCTGAGCCACCGAGCCCAACTTGGTTATACTTTTTAAAGACAAGATCTCACTCTGACGCCCAGGCTGGCATGCAGTAGTGTGATCATAGCTCACTGCAGCCTCAGGCTCGAGGGATCCTCACACCTTAGCCTCCTGAGTAACTGGTACTGTAGACATGTACCATCATGCCTGACTAATTAAAAAAATTGTTTTTAGCGACGGGATCTCACCTATGTTGCTCAAGGTGTGGGACGCCTTTTAAGTTACTCTTACTTCTCATGTAACATTAGAAGTTGTTTTTTTGTTTGTTTTGAGTTGGAGTGTCACTCTGTCGCCCACTCTGTTGCATGCTCATGGCCACCCCAGCGTCAAACTGCTGGGCTCTGGCGATCCTTCCACCTCAGCTTTCCAAGTAGCCGGAACTACAGGTATGCGCTACCATGCTTGGCTAATTTT
The DNA here is from genome assembly GCF_000164805.1 of Carlito syrichta. NCBI lineage: Eukaryota > Metazoa > Chordata > Mammalia > Primates > Tarsiidae > Carlito > Carlito syrichta. Next base: position 421,790 of record NW_007232030.1, read on the forward strand.
TTGATTTATTGTAGAGATGAGGTCTCACCATGTTGCAGACTGGACTTGAGCCCGTGGGCTCAGGCAATCCTCTCTCATTGGCCTCTGAAAGTGCTGGGATTACAGACTTGAGCCACCGCACCTGGCCTGCATTGGAAGTTTTGACCAATAGAATAAGCCAAGAGAAAGAATGAAGTATAAACATTAGAAAAGAGTCAGCCAGGTTTGGTGGCTCAGCCTGTAATCCCACGCTTTGGGAAACTGAGGTGAGTGGATTGCCTGAGCCTGTGGGTTCGAGACCTGCCTGGGTAACTTGGCGAGACCTCATCTCTACAATAAATAAAAAAATTAGCTGGGCATGGTAGCACGCGTCTGTAGTTCCAGCTACTTGGAAGGCTGAGGCGGAAGGATCGCCGGAGCCCAGCAGGTCGAGGCTGCGGTGGCCGGGAGCGGCCACTGCACTCCAGTCTCAGCAACAGAGTGAGACTCCAACTCAAAAAAGAAAATAAAAGAAAAGAGTCAAGAGACTCAGCTGTCATTATTTACAGATGATGTAAATATTCACAGAAAACTCTCAAGAAAGTCAACGGAAAAGCTATTTAGAATTATTAACAGAGCCAGGGGCAGTGGCTCACGCCCACAATCCCAATATTTTGGGATGCTGAGGTGGGAGGATTGCTTGAGTCCAGGAATTCGAGACTAGCCTGGGTCCCTAGTGAGACCACATCTCTACAGAAAATGAAAAAAAAAACAAACAAAAAACTGGTCAGAGTTTGGAGCCTGGAATGGAAAGATAGCTTGAGCCCGGGAAATTGAGGCTGGGAACAAGACTAGGAATTTGAAGTTCTCCAGACCAAGACTCTAGAACTCAGCTTGGGGCTTGTCTCCTCCTAGTGCAGTGCTGGCCCTTGCCAAGACCCAGAAACAGATTCTGCCACGTGGTTCTTTCTTTTTATTTCTTTTTATTTTTTGTGGAGATAGGGGTCTTGCTATGTTGACCAGGTTAATCTCAAACTCCTGACCTCAAGCAACTCTCCCTCCTCAGCCTCTCAACACACTGGGATCACAAGTGTGAGTCACCACACCCAGCTGGCCTTTCTTACTTTACTGTCGGGATAAGTAGATTTTCACCACTATTGTCCTATAACCAAACACCTTCCATTTTTAAAAACCTGTTTCAACTTGGGATCTCTTTGTCTACTTCCTATATATTCCCATACAGGTATCCCCCCAACCCCCAATATAAAATTAGAAGCCTGTATGTAACCCATTCATTTTCTGTGGGACCAGGTCTCACCTGCCCGGGTCTCTGTCATATGCGCCTGACTCCCTGAATGCTATCCAATTTTTGCTGGATTAGTCTCTACCTCCTGGGTTCAGGCAATCCTGCCACCTCAGTCTCCAGAGTAGCTAGGACTACAGGCATGAGCCACCATGCCCAGATAATTTTCTGATCTGTAGAGACAAAGTCTCGCTATGTTGCCCAGGCTGCTCTCAAACTCCTGGGCCCAGGTGATCCTCCCACCTCGGCCTCCCAAAGTGCTGGGATCACAGGCATGGGCTGCCACACCTGGCCTGACAGTTGCCTTTTTTAGGTGAGTAGTTGAGACAGCAGCCTGCCAAGTACTCTGTGTTGTGACGAGGCATGACGAAGGGAGTGCAGGGTTTCACAGATCATACCAGAACTTCGGTACAAATAGCGAACATCTAATTCCTTCTGCAGACTGTCATGCAAGCTTCTGGGGAACAGTTCCAGGGAGCATCCTGGAAGACTGGATGAGGACTGGGGCCGACTCTGAGACTTCCCAGAGTGGGCAAGATCCTGATACCAGGTGCCTGGTCGTCAGTTACATTCTGTGTGATGGGAACAGGCAATCGCTTACTCACTCATAGAGCCACTCATTTATCAGACAATTAATTGCTATCACCATCAAGTCTACTGGACCTATCAGTGATGAGTCTCATCCTGACATGGGCCGCACATCTATAATCCCAGCACTTGGGAAGCTGAGGTGGGAGGATTGCTGGAGTCCAGGAGCTTGAGACCATCTGGGCAAAATAGTAAGACCTTGTCTCTCTAAAAAAAAAAAAAAAATAGCTGGGAGTAGTGGCTCACACCTCAGGTTCCAACTACTTGGGAGGCTAAGGCAGGAGGAAGCTTTCAGCCCAGGAGGTTGAGGCTGCAGTGAGTCATGAAGGCATTCCCAGCCTGGGTGAGCAAGATCTCGTCTTAAAAAAAAAATGAGCCAGGTGCGGTGGCTCACACCTGTAATTCCAGCACTTTGGGAGGCACAGGCGAGAGAATTGCCTGAGCCCATGTGTTTGGGTAACTTGGCAAGTTGTCTGGGCAACTTGATAATACCTTGTCTCTACAATAAATAAAAAAATTAGCTGGGTATGGTGGCGCATGCCTATGGTTCCAGCTACTTGGAAGGCTGAGGTGGAAGGATCGCCTGAACCCAGCAGGTCAAGGCTGCCTTGGCCGTGATTGTGCCACTGCACTCCAGTCTGGGCAACAGAGTGAGACCCTGATTTATTTTTTTTTTAAAGATGAATTTTCATTTTATTTTTTGCCTGGAAGTGTACAATTTAAAAAATATCCTTTGGGAGTGAAGATAAGCTAAAGAAAAGAAAATAACTGCCGCAACATGCATGACTTCACTGAGAGAAGTGGCAAGTCTTGCTGCAGAGAACAGGCAGTAGGGGCTGACCTGCAACCCATCCTGCCTGCAGTCCATTGTGCCTGCAAGCCATCTTACCTGTAGTCCATCCTGCCTGCAGCCCATGCTGCATCTGACCCCTGGGGGGAACGTCAAGCAGCAGCCCTGGAAAAACTTGACACTGAACCCTCATCTCTATTGTAGGTATGGACCACGTGTGTAAATTTCAAATGAAGCCAGAAAAAATCCAAAGACATAAAGGGCCCATCTTTATATTTTGGAGAAATAATAGAAGTGCCAAAACACATGCCCCCAATTAGATTTTAATAAGTCATATTATATTTTAATCAGATCTGTGTGTTGTTTCAAAGTGGTAAACTAATTAAAACCATTGAGGGAGATGGGTCCTGCTGTTTACCACAATGCCTTATGCTTTTAATCAGCTTCAGAACAAGTGGGTATTTGAGTTGGGTGCTGAGGAGTTTCCACACCCAGGATCCAGAGTAAATACACTACTAGAAACCACCATGGATTACAGGATAGAATGTTCCAGCAAGGTACACATCGGATCCTTACTTTCCTGTAGTCGGGTTTTTAATTTGTTTTTTAAATTAAGACCACATATAATTTTTTATTGAGTTTTACTTTTTTTCCCTTCACTCTGGAAAGCTATCAGTAATGGCTTTGTCAGGACCAAAGAATGAAGAACTGTGTGGCTGGGTGTGGTGGCTAATGCCTGTAATCCCAGTCTTTGGGAGGCCAAGGTGGGAGGATCATTTGAGGCCAGGTGTTTAAAGCTGCAGCAAGCCAAGATCATCCTCTTGCACTCTAACCTGGGCAACAGAGTGAGAACCTATTTCTAAAATAAATAAATAAATAAATAATTTTTTTTTTTAATGAAGAAATTTGAGAAAGAACTGGCCTTATCTTATTCCCAGGCTCTGAAACCTTCAAAAATGTAAAACCAGACCAGGCACAGTGAATCACGCCTGTAATCCCAGCATGCTGGGAGACTGAAGTAGGAGAATTGCTAGAGTTCAGGAGTTTGAGTCCAGCCTGGGCAACAAAGTGAGACCTTGTCTCTATAAAAAAGTCAAAAAATTAGCTGGCATGACCGTGCCTGCCTATAGTCCTAGTTACTTGGGAAGCTGAGGTGAGAGAATTGCTTGAGACCAGAATGTTGTGGCTGCAGTGAGCTATGATTGTGCCATTGCACAGTTGTGTCTGGGCAACAGTGAAACCCCGACTCAATAAATAAATAAATAAATAAATAAATAAATAAATAAATAAATAAATAAATAAGTAGTAAGTCCAAATTGAGATGTACTATAAATGTAAAAATACACACAGAGCTGGGCGTGGTGCCTCACCCCTGTAATTCCAGCACTTTGGGAGGCAGAGGTGAGAGCTCAGGGATTCGAGACCAGCCTGGGCTACTTGGTGAGATCTCCTTTCTACAATAAATCAAAAAATTAACCAGGCATGGTGGCACACACCTATAGTTCCAGCTACTTGGAAGGCAGAAGTGGAAGGATCACCTGAGCCCAGCAGGTCAAGGCTGCAGTGGCTGTGAGTGTGCCCCTGCACTCCAACCTGGGCAACAGAGTGAGACTCTGACTCAAAAAGAAAGAAAGAAAGAAAGAAAATACATACTGGATCTTGAAGACTGAGCATGAAGAAAGAATATAAGATATCTCATTAACCATTGTTATTTGATTATGTGCTAAACTAATAACACCTTTGATTTACTGAGCTAAATGAAATTACTATTAAATTCATTTCATCTGTCTCTTTCCACTATGTTTAATATGGTTACTTTTTTTTTTTTGAGTTGGAGTCTCACTCTGTCACCCAGACTGGAGTGCAATGGCACACTCCTAGCCACCGCAGCCTCGCCCTGCTGGGCTCCGGTGATCCTTCCACCTCAACCTTCCAAGTAACTGGAACGATAGGCGCATGCTACCACACCCAACTAATTTTTGATTTATTGTGGAGACAAGTCTCACCAAGTTACCCGCGTGGGTCTCGAACCCGTGGGCTCAGGCAATCCACTCACCTCGGCCTCCCAAATTGCTGGGATTACAGGCTGAGCCACCGAGCCCAGCCATGGTTACTATATTTAAAATGATATGGCACCAGTCACAGTGGCTCATGCCTTTAACCCCAGCACTTGGAAGGCCAAGGGAGGAGGATTGCTTGAGGCCAGAAGTTCATGACCAGCCTGGGCAACATAGTGAGACCCCTATTTCTACAATACAAAAAATAAATATATAACTGACATAGGGCTCGTGTTATACTCTTACGAGCCAGTGCTGCCCTGGACAGTAAATAAATGACTCAGTCGGGCACAGTGGCCCATGCCTGTCATCCCAGCAATTAGAGAGGCAGAGGTGAAAGGACTGTTTGAGCCCATGGCTTAGAGACCAGCCTGGGCAACTTGGTGAGACCTCATCTCTACAAAAATAAAAAAAAATTAGCCGGGTGTTGTGGCATGCACCTGTTGTTCCAGCTTCTTGGAAGGCTGAGGCGGAAGAATCACCTGAGCCCAGCAGGTCAAGGCTGCAGTGGCTGTGAGAGTGCCACTGCACTCCAGCCTGGGCAACAGAGCAGGACTCTGACTTTAAATAAATAAATAAATAAAAATGACTCAAGTAAGCGGTGTATTTTGTTTTTAATAGGGTAGCCTCCATGCGGACAGCAGATGGTAGCTAATTTCCTAGAACGATTGCGATTTAAGTTCAAAAGTAATTCGAACAACTCCTGGGACCTCCCAGGACATGCCAAGCATGTGTGGTTGTGTTTGTTATGCCACACTTTTTGTGAGAAATGGGTAGACTCCTTGGGTGACACTTTCCATATCCACTTCAAAGACAGCCCTCAGTTCTTTAGAATGTAAGACCGGGAGCATAAGTCAGGAGCTGAGATGGTGGAGATAAGACCCTATTAAACAGGAAGAGGAGCAAGCAAAATGCAAAATCAGCTTAAGAGCGCTCCTGGTGGCCAGCATCCCTGCGGGGAAAGGTCACCATCTCATGTAAACCTGATGAGGCAATGTTATCGCCCAGGTCACTCCAACCTGAGGGTTGAGTGGGGGTGCAAGATGATGATCATTACCAGAGGCCGGAAGCTGTGGCTCATGCCTGTGATCCCAGTATTTTGGAAGGCTGAGGCAGGAGGATTGCTTGAGTCCAGGAACTCGAGACCAGCCTGGACAACATAGTGAGACCCCATTTTTACAAAAATAATAAAATATTAACTGGGTATGGTGGCACACACCTGTAGTCCCAGCTACTCGGATGATCTGAACCCAGGAGGTCAAGGCTGCGGTAAGCTATGATCAAGTTACTGTACTCCTAGGGGACAGAGTGAAACCCTGATTAAAGAAAAAAAAGGACACGGAAACATTGCTGCCATTTCCCTGTGGGGTGACAGCCCTGGAGACTGGCCTGCTTGGCCAGTTTTCATGACTCCCTGGCCTTTGTCCTTTGTAAGCCCCAATGCTGGCTCTGAGAGCACAGTTGTCCCCCATACAATTGTCACGAGGTCATGATGGCACATGGGGCAGCGCCGGGAAGTGTAGCTGTCCCCTCCCACTCTGTTGTGGTGCTTGGGCTTGTGGGCTTATGCTGCCTTCTGGGTATCTTAACAGACTTTCTGCTTTGCACAGACACAGAACACTTAAGAGGGGAGGAGGCCGATCCTTGTAGGAAGACTCTAGCTCCAGGATATGGAAGATGGGTTTGAAAGGAAATCTTGAGACAGAAATCTTAGACTGTAATCTCTTCCAAATGAAGCATTTCCTCAGTAAGATGGTTAATGGGGAAAATAATTGTGTTCCCTGCCCTGGGCCAGACACTTTGGATTTTACAATAAACAGCAGGGGGTGGGGAGGTAGCCGGTGGTTTCTGCAAACTCATTCCTGGCCCTTCATTGATTTTTGGCTTAAAGTTTAGCCATGGAACAACAGTGAAGGGACTAAGCCACCTTGAACTGACAGGAGCAAGGACAGACACCACGGGAAGGTCCCACGCACAAGACAAGGCTGTGTGGGCATGCGCATGGGCTCTGCATCTCACCACCCAGAGGAGGCTGGGGTGTGAGGATTACAAGTCTGAAGGTAAGCACTGGACAGTCAAAGCCGTCTCACTGCTGGCTCATTCCAAAGTGCTCCGAGGCTTTCGGGAGAACATGCTTGCTCATTTCATTTCTTCTCCTGAAGATTTTCTCTTTTTTGAGTCAGGGTCTCACTCTGTCACCCAGGCTGGAGGGTAGTGACACACTCACAGCTCACTGCTGCCTTGACCTCCTGGCTCAAGTGATCCTTCTGCCTCAACCTCCCAAAGAGCTGGGACTACAGGTGTGCACCACCGTGCCTGGCTCATTTAAAAAAAATTTTTATAGGGATAAGGACTTGCTATGTTGCGCCGGCTGAGCTCAAGCTCCTGAGCTCGAACAGTCCTCCCACTTCAGCCTCCCAAGGTGCTGAGATTACAGATGTGAGCCACCACGGCTGGCCTGAAGATTTCCCTGCAGACCCAGACCTTGAAGAGGCTTCTCCTCCTACCAGGTTCCCTTGCTCATGTCCCTGCTGTGATAGACTACATATTTCTAAACTCTTGGCAGGGCATGGTGGCTCATGCCTGTAATCCCAGCAATTTGGGAGGCTGAGGCAAGGGGGCTGCTTCAGGCCAGGAGTTCAAGACCAACCCAGGCAACATAGCAAGATCTCATCTCTACAAAAAAAATTTAAAAATTGGCCGTGTGGTGGCGCCTGCAGTCGCAGCTACTAGGGAGGTGGAGGCGGGAGGATCTTTTGAGCTTAGGTGTTGGAGACTGCAGTGAGCTCACACCACTACACTCCAGCCTGGGGGACAGAGAGAGAATATACCTCAAAGAAAAACCCTCTCAAGCAGGGCCCCACCTCTCTCCCCACCTCACTGCCACCAGGCAACTCCTTTGCCTTGAAAGACTCCAGGCCAAGACTCCAGGCCAGGACAGAGTCGCATTTGCAGAGTCCCTGGTCATCTCACACCGGTCAGCCGGTCCTGTGGAAAGTCACAGGGGCCTGGCAGTCTCCCCTCCCCACCTCTTTTTCTCTTTCTCAACAGACTCTTCTCAGCTTCTGGAAGCTTCTCTCAGCCTAGCTTCTCATTTGAAAAGGATGCCACGTCTTCTCCAGCGGAGGTCTTTGGCCGCCTCTGGAACTTTCACGGATTGAAGCAAAATACAGCAATTTCCAGTTCCACTAGCTGTTGCCAAGCTGCTTCCTGCTGCCTCACGACTTCCCAGGACCCAGCCCTGGGTTTGGTTTTGAAGGGAACCAGCACCCTCTGTAGGCCAGCCTGGTGACGAGCCCCAGGAACCGCACGCAGGGGGAGCATCTAGGCCAGCACTTGATGCACCAAACCACATGTGTGTCAAGGAATCCGAGCAAATCCCTATGTAGGCAGGAAGCAGGAATGTCAAGAAGCAGCTCCTCTTGTCTTTCTTTCGACCTGGCTCCCACCTGTCTCTGTCGGAGCCTCCATGGGGAAGGAGATTCCATTGAAAGGCCGGCTTCTCTGCCCTCGTTTGTCTCTCCTCCCACCCACGTGCTTGACAAGCTTCAGGTCTCAGTCTCCAGTCAGTAAATTCACCCAATCGTATCATCTGTGGACACTTCACTGCTGCCACACACTACGGAGGGTGAAAAAAACAAAAACAAAAGCAAACAAACCAAAAGTACATACTTTTTCAGAAAGGAAAAACTAGCTGGGCACGGTGGCTCATGCCCGTCATCCCAGCACTTTGGGAGGCGAAGGTGAGAGGATTGCCTGAGCCCAGAGTTTGAGACCAGCCTGGGTAACTTGGTGAGACCTCTTCTCTACAATAAATTGAAAAACTAGCCAGGCATAGTGGCACATGCCTGTAGTCCCAGCTATCTGGAAGACTGAGATGAAAGGATCACCTGAACCCAGCAGGTCAAGGCTGCAGTGGACATGAGTATGCCACTGCAATCCAGCCTGGGTGACAGAGTGAGATTCTGACTCACAAAAAAAAAAGAAAGAAAGAAAGAAAGAAAAGACAGGAAAAACTATTAAAATTGTCATACTTGGGGGAGGGGTACATAACATCACTAAGGGTCCTAACCCAGGGGAAGTGAGGACCAGTGGAAGGTCCAAACCTTACCTGCACGTAGACCATTTTTGTACCTAATCCTGACTTGTACCCCATGTCTTTAAAATAAAGGGGAAAAAAGAATTAAATTAGGGGAAAAAATTGTCATACTCTATGTATACTGACAACAAAAGGAATATAAATCACGTTTGACTTCTGCAATTACAAGAGGTGCTCAAAGTGGTTCCCATCAATGTCCAGACACCTCTCATCACCTCAGCATGGTGATGAATCCTAGAAACCACAGCCTCCAACTTCTGGGCTCAAATGATTCTCCTGCCTCCACCTTCCTAGTAGCTGGCACTACAGACACCACCACACCCGGCCACCTTTTTATTTCTGATTATGGTGAACTGAAAGTCATACACAGATAACATTGCTTCAAATGTGTATCTGTTTTTTGGCAGCCAGGTTCTGACACAGACGATCCCTGCGCTCATAGAACTTACCTTTCCATGAGCTAGTCTAGATTTTCTGAAAGGATGCCCTTTCAGAGAGGGATAAGCGCTCTGAAGATAACATAAGACAGTGGCCGAGAGTGATGGGGGCCCTGAGATGACCTGGTTTAAATAAAAGGTAGTGACTTGGCACAGAGATTTGCACTAGGAGACAGGTTCAGAAACGCTGGGCTGGGGTGTGAGTACAGGTGGTGTGACCTCTAATCTCTCCTTATCTCTAGTCTACCACCTCCCACGTGTTGGAGGCTGAGCCACACCACGTGGATCCCATGAGAGATTAAACTGTTACCACGGCCCCCGCGTTAATCCCAGGAAAAGACCCAGGAGGTGACAGTTTCAGGAAATCTGGTCAACTGGGGCCTCTGTGGTGGGAATGTTTGCAGTTGGAACTGGTGGGCTTCCCAGCTTCTCAGGGTTTAGGGTCTCTCGGTGCGGCAGTGGGGACCAAGGACACAGGTTTCTTTTTGTGACATTGGACACTGGGTATCTCTTCCTTATGCTCAGGGTGCTGAGAGGCAGGAAGAAGAGTTGGAGTTTTTAATAAAGGCAGTGTTGCGCTCAAGGCATCAGCAGGAGCCTGGAAATGTCATTTCCTCCTGGCTAAGTCTGGCACAAAGAGGGCATTTTGTGTGTGACTGGATCCTCCTGGACAACAAGTGTGTCTGTGAAGTGGGGGACATGCTCGTCCCTGCCCCTCCCAGATTCCTTCACGATATTGGAACCAGGAATCTGCTGCAAAACTGTTTTTATCACCCACACTTTTTTCAGCTTATTTATCTTTCTCTTCCTTGTTCCTTCCTCCCTGACCTCTGAGATGCAAACTTATCCGATCACGTGCTTGCTTAAGAATTCTAGGGGTTAGCTGGGTGCGGTGGCTCACTCCTGTAATCCTTGCACTTTGGGAGGTGGAGGTGAGAGGATTACCTGAGCTCAGGAGTTTGAGACCAGCCTGAGCAACATGGCGAGACTTCGTCTCTACAAAAAATCAACTGGACATGGTGGTGCATGCCTGTGGTTCCAGCTACTTGGAAGGCTGAGGTGGAAGGATAGCCTGAACCCAGCAGGTTGAGGCTGCAGTGGCCATGAGCGTATCACTGCACTCTAGCCTGGGCAACAGAATGAGACTCCGATTCAAAAAAAAAAAAGAATTCTAGGAGCTCTCGCTAATCAACAGGGAATGCAAATTAAAACTACAATGAAACACCACCTCACTCCTGTCAGGATGGCGATCATGAAAAAAATCCAAAGCAGAAGGTGCTATTGAGGCTGTGGAGAAAAGGGAACGCTTCTATACTGTTGGTGGGAACGTGAGCCAGTTCAACCCTTTTGGAAAGCAGTGTGGCGTTTTGTCAGAGACCTAAAAATTGAGCTTCCATATGACTCAGCAATCCCACTCCTGGGAATATACTCAGAGGAATATAAAGTGCTCTACCAAAAAGACTCCTGCACATGTGTGTTCATTACAGCACTATTCACACTTGCAAAAGCATGGAACCAACCCAGATGCCCATCAGAAGTGGATTGGGTAAACAAAATGCAATCCATACACATGATGGAATACTATGCAGCCATAAAGAAGAACAAAATCAAGGCCTTCACATCAACATGGGTGCAGCTGGAGACCATCATTCTAAGTGAAATATCTCAGAAACAAGGGACTGGATACTACATGTTCTCATTCATAAGTGGGACCTAAGCATTAAGTACATGGGTACAAAGTCGGGAACAGCATGGGGGTGGGGAGAGAAGGAGCACACGACTGCCCATTGGGCACCATGCCCACCATCATGGGGAGGGAGGGTCCACAAGAAGCCCAGACCTCACCTGCACGCACTTTACTTAGAAGCAAATCCTCACATGGACCCCCACAGCTCTAAAATAAAATAAGCCGGGCTCCGTGGCTCAGCCTGTAATCCCAGCGCTTTGGGAGGCCTAAGCCTGCGGGTTCGAGATCCACCTGGGCAACTTGGCGAGACCTTATCTCTACAATAAATTAAAAATTAGCCAGGCGTGGTAGTGCGCACCTGTAGTTCCAGCTACTTGGAAGGCTGAGGATAGCCGGAGCCCAGCAAGTCGAGGCTGAGGTGCCCAGGAGTGGCCACTGTACTCCAGTCTGGGCGACGGAGTGAGACTCCAACTCAAAAAAATAAAATAAATAAATAAATAAAATAAAATAAAAAGAATTTCAGAGGCCAATCTCAAAACAGGCCAGGAACAAGGTTTTGATTGCAGGTCCCTCTTGCATAAGCGGAGTCATCAGCCAGTTAATCCATGCCTACCCATGGCTGAGATAATACCAACCATACCTCCTAGAGGACCACCACCCAAGGCAAGCCATCGCAGCCAGACATGAGACCCGTGTTCCCTGCCATCCCGCTCGCTTCCCACACCAGGGTCCCTTTAAGAACACTTCCAATCAGCCTGATGCATCCAGGTGGTCTTTCTGTGACTTGAGTCCACCATCTCCCCACGTTGCTGGATCTTGGCTGAAACCTGTATTTCCTTTCACCAACTCCCATCTCTGGAGTTTGACTTTTATGTTGTAAGCAGCTGGATGTGGGTCTGATAACAATATTGCTGGATGCAGGACAGTAGACCAAGGTCATGTTTCACAGAGAAGCCAGAGAGAAATGCAGGGTAGTTAAGGGGACCCCTGGGCACAGGGAGAATAATGAGGAGGAAAAGCCTTAGCAGGTCACACTGGTCTCTTCTGGGACTCACTTCCATGTCCAGAGGGGCCCATTGTTACAGAACAGGATGACTGACTGGGGCCCAAACGGAAAGACCACATCACGATGCTTGACACAAAGGAAGTGATCTATAAATGGCCAATGAAGAAATATGAAAAACGATTTGGGTTGGAAACAGTATATGAATTATGCTGTGCCATGGGTGCCAATGTCTTATTTGCTTGTTTATTTATATTTTTATTTTAGAATTGTGGGGTGCATGTGGTGATTGACAACATAAGTAGGTTGCATGCAAGTGAGGTTCAGGCATCTAGCTGGCATCTCCCCCTGGTGGTGGACCAGATACCCAGGATGTTGCCACATATTTCCTCTCCTTCCTCCTCCCTGTCCCCATCAGTATCCAGTCTACCCATCCCTCCTCTGTGCTAGTGTGACCAGCAATGGACTCACTTATGTGCTGTGTTCAGTTCTTTGTTTCTGTGATAGCTCACTGAGGATGACAGTCTCCAGCTGCATCTACATGGGTGCCAATCTCTTAAGGGAGCTTTGAAATTATGTTTGAATGGTCAAGTAAGAGGAGACTGCAGTGGATTTAAACGACATGTTATTGGGAACAAAAAGCTGTCCCTGAGGCCCAAAGAATCTTCAAAGCCTTACCTATGTCTGGAGAGTATGTTGATATTTTTTCACATTACCAGCACACATTTGAGAGATTATTTTGATCAGAGCCTTTTCTGATCTTGAGCTTATATTGTCCTTGGTGATAACCAGATTCCAAATTACCAAACCTCATATGAGGCAATTTGATAATGAATGACTGTTAATGAATAATAAATTCTACATTCTAGAATGAACTGTGTCATGGTAGTGAATTACCTAAATTTGTCTATCCATCTATCTGAGAGTCCTTGATTTTATGGATTGGCTTATTTTCCTGATTTGGGTGTTCTGGGTTTTCTAGAGGCCTTTCATGAGCATATTTGTTCTATATTTGTATTTCCCAGGAGCTGAAATCCTTATAAATTAGTATTTATAAGTAGATCATCTTAAATATAATTGCTGAATATATGAGAATATGGACAGGATTGTCACAATGCCAAATCGGCATATCTTTCTACAGATATGTAGAGAACTAAGCCAACATTCATCAAAACTGATGATCTCTTGTAGATGAGAGAAGGACTTCCACAGTGGTTCAAAAGTAAAGAGGAGGAACGATCTCTATCAAGATCAAACCTCCTGAGAATGACTTGAAATGTCTTTTTGTTTACTAATCACCTAAAATGAGGTTTCCAGATAAAACACAGGACTTCCAGTTAAATTTTAATTTCAGATAAACAATACAAATCACTGGAAGATATTTACACTAAATGTTTTGTTGTGGTGGTTATCCGAAATCCAAATTTAACTGGGTGTCCTGTGTTTGTATCTGTTAACCTGGCAACACTATCTTACAACTACCCAGCTTAATATCCTCAATTATCTTCTACTTCCAGTGCCTGTGAAACAGCTGAGTCTCCTGGCTAGAACAGCTGGTGTCCCCTGAGGAAAGCAGATCACTGTGTGGAATCATTAAGTCCTTACTTATCACCAGAGGAAAAAGCAAGGCCTTGGAGAAAAGAAAGGGACGTGGACATTAGTATAATTTGCATGACTTGGATATGAGATACTTGAGAAGAAACCCTGCAGCACTGATCTATGAAATTGTGGTTATACTTTGTGTCAAAGGGTTATTTATTTATTTAATTTTTTGAGTTGGAGTCTCACTCTGTCACCCAGACTGGAGTGCAGTGGCCGCTCCCGGCCACCGCAGCCTCGACCTGCTGGGCTCCGGCGATCCTTCCGCCTCAGCCTTCCGAGTAGCTGGAACTACAGGCATGCGCTACAATGCCCAGCTCATTTTGATTTATTGTAGAGATGAGGTCTCGCCAAGTTGCCCAAGTGGGTCTTGAACCCGCAGGCTCAGGCAATCCACTCACCTCAGCCTCCCAAAGGCACAGGATTACAGGCTGAGCCACCGAGTCCGACTGCAAAGGGTTATTATCAGGTGACATTAGTGAAATGGTGGAGAAATTAACCACCCAAATCCTCTCATTCATAACAATAATGAGTATTCAAAAAAGATTACTGGCAACTTTTTCAGAATTCTGGAAAACACAGGCAAATGCAGTGGCTCATGCCTGTAATCCAGGCACTTGGGAGGCCAAGGCAAGAGGATCACTTGAACCCAGGAGTTTGAAACCATTCCGGGCAAAATGATAAGACCTTGTCTCTACAAAAAAAAAAAAAAAAAAAAAAAAAAAAATCAAAAATTAGCCAGGATTGGTGCTGCATACCTGCTGTCTCAGCTATTTGGGAGGTTGAGGGGGAAGGATCTCCTGAGCCCAGGAGGTTGAGGCTACAGCGGCCGTGAGCATGCCACTGCACTCTAGCCTGGGTGACAGAGTGAGACTCTGACTCAAAAATAAAAAAGAAAAGAGATAGGGTCTGACTATGTTTCCCAGGCTAGTCTTAGAATGACAGACATGAGCCTCCATGTCCAGGCAAAAAAGGTGTTCAAACTCTAGTGTATTTCAAACAGTTTTGCTGTACATTAAAAGCATAATCCAGGTGCAGTATTTTACCAGGAGACTAAGCAAAGATGCAGGTTCCACTTGATTGTAATTTTCTGCAAGACAGCTTTCTTTGCATGTGACTCTGAGACACAGCCCACACAGTCAGTGCCAGCTCTGTCTGCCACCCCTCCCTCCATTCTTCCTATGGATGAGCACTCCCTTCTTTGACTGGCCTGCAGATGGTTTGTTTGTTTTTTATAACTTATGTTCGTCCCAAATGTTCTCTTGGGCTATTCATTCCAGTTGACTTTCTTTGATGAGGCAAGCCCTATAAGGAAGGGGTCCCACACACCCTTCTCCCAGAAGGGCTAAGTGCCACGTACTCCTAGGAATGTCCTGTGATGTCACACATACTTGAGAATATATAACCTTTTTTCACCAGGCGTCTGGATGTCCTGAGCCTTTTGAAGTCCCAAACGTCCTCTCCTCCACCCAGACAAATGAAGATCACATGACCCAAATGAGGTCAGGAATTTGAATTCAAAACACAAAGATACAAGACAGGAGACTGGGACTGAGTCATTCTTTTGGCAGTCTTCAAAATGTGGATTCACAAATTCCTGGTACTGAGGTCCCTGGAAATCCTCTCGTATAGTTCTTTCTGAGACTGGTTTGTTCTGTGTGATTTTTTTTTTTACTCACAAATCCTGCGTTTCCTTGTATTATTCCCATCAACTTTTTATTGCTTGGGCAGAGCCTGTTTTTGTTGTTTGCAAGCAGAAGACCAGAGCTGACTGGTGGTCTTGGCGCTGGACACCTCCCAGAGTCCTTAAGTTGAGCCTGCTGTGGGGACATGAGATGCCTCAAGGCTGTCACAACTTCCTTTTGCAACTCTGCTGTGCCATCTTTGATCCTGCAGTGGAAGGGTTGTGTACCTCACTTGGTGCAAAGACACCATTTAGTCAGGGCTGCAATGTTCTGTTCTCATGAGTCTGCAAACAAAGTGGTGTCACGTGGCACCCACAAGAGACACTTTGGATCCTGTAAGTACATGGCATCTCGGTTGTGAAGGAGTCAGCCAACCTTCTGGAATAAGCTTGCTTTAATGTGTTGACATTATCATTTAAATGAAGGCACTGTGGCTTTAAAAGCAAAGGTAAAGGGCTTGCAGTTCTCTGAGTGTAGAGTCCATCAATTTCCATTTGAAAGACCTTGCCCTGAGGCACCATTGTCTGTTGTGATAGACCTGTTCTTTTTTCATTATTGTTATTTTTATTTATTTTATGTTTTTAATGAACAGAATTTAACTGAACAGAGAATGAGTTGTGAACAGAGTAGGCCTAGAGACTCCAGTGTGGCCCATGGTGGGAGGCATCTGGACCAAAGGCTTCTTCCTGTGTCGAGGTTCACAGACTTCTCTTGCTCCCTGACACCTTCATGGTGGTCAGGGTCAGCCTTGAAGAGTGTGTAACTGAGTGTCCTCAGTTTAAAAAGTTGACATGCAAAAGCATGAGCAAGGAGTTCACAAAAGGTGAAGTCAAAATGGTTCACAAGGATGTGCCCTGCCTCAGCAGTGATCCCAGATGATGAGTGAGTTAGTCAGGATGACCCAGGCAGTGCTGCTGTAATGTGAAAAATAAAGATGGTGGTTTATTTTCAAATTGGAGCCTAGCTATCTTGGGTTCTCAAGATGGTGTCTGAATGCTTTGTGCTTCTCTTTTGCTGATTCACTTCCTGCTTTTGTGTGCTCTCTTTCGTGGGTCTTTTTTTTTTTTTTTGGAGGACTTCATGTTTAAATTTTGGTGGGATCCAATCAGAATGGTAATTCTGTAAGCCAATCAGCAAATAGAACATGCAAATGAAATGATCCTGTAAGCCAGTCAAATTATGTCACATAGGCGTCCTATGGGAAAGCCTGTAACTTCTGCAATACTCAGCCATGAGGAACCAGAAGAGGCACTTGGCGTTTTAGGGATAAAAGTGCTGGTTCTTCTGACTTTGGTGTGCTTGCCCACTAGACACTCGATCTTGCAAGACCATCATTAAAGTCTTGCTTCTGCTGCACTCCATGTATCTGTGTCCATCCTTTGATTTTGGATAAGTGAGTTCGCTTCTCATATGTGACACTAGCTTTGGTCTAAGGAGATATTCACACACCTGTGACACTAGCACTTGGTCCTACTCAGAGGCTAAAGCAATATGGTTTTCTTTTTGGCACCTACTCATCATGGCTTAGCTGGAGTCTTTGTTCCAGGTCACGCTATGAAATGGATACACCTGGCTTGCCTCTGTTCATCAGTGGTGGGACCTGGGCCATTCAGCAACACCATAGGTGACCAAAGCAGAAGCAGGGTCTTGTTGTCATCATGGAGGACTCAGTCCAGCCGGGACACTCACTGCGGCCATTACTGAGTGACCAGCGGGGATGTTCACCACAGCCATTCACTTAGTGGCCAGCGGGGACACTCACTGTGGCTGTTCACTCAGTGACCAGCAGGGAGTCTCATTGCAGTCATTCGCTCAATGACCAGCAGGGACACTCACTGCAGCTATTCACTCAGTGACCATAAAGGACACTCACTGTGGCCATTCACTCAGTGACCAGCAGGGACACTCGCTGCAGCCATTCACTCAGTGGCCAGCAGGGACACTCACCATGGCTATTCACTCAGTGAGCAAAACAGGTTCCACGGCCCCACCCGACCACAGGGCCGTAATGTTCAATCCAACGAAGTGGTCAGAGGCGGAAGTCGGAGCTGTTCGGTGGGTGGCACTAATGGCAACAGCATGCCATCAGCACAGGAAGAAGGGATTATGTTTTTGGCCACCAGACTGGCAGTTTTATAGCGCTTGCTAAAACCTTGCTCTGGCACATGTGTGGAAACATTTGCACGCCTGGAGTAAACATTTGTACATCATGTCTGGGTATAATTTGAAAGTGCACACACACATACACACACACAAACACACACATACACACAAACATGCACACACATACACAAAAACACAGAGAGCGCATACTCTCACCCTGCAATTCCACTTCTGGGAATCCAATCTAAGGAGGTATTTGTGGAGGAGGAGGGCATGGCAGGGAGGCAAAAAAAAAAAGGAGCTATTCGCCCAACTGGGAAGATAAGTGTACAGAACTCACTGTGATGTTGTGTATGACAGTGGAAAATGGGTGTGATCCATAAATGTGACAGCAGAGTGATGATCAAACAGCTCAGGGAGCACTGTCAGATGACATACCATGGAGTGATTAAAATTACACTCACAAAGAACGTAAACCTCAGTAACTCTGATGCTGTGATGCTGGTGACAATGCAGCCTGTGTGTCCACCTGCCGTGGCTCCCTGCTGCCCTGAGCAGGTGGAAAAGTCCCCACGCTATCCCCAACCCATCTTCTGGAGGCCACAGCTTCCTCCACAGAGCCTGAGCACCTGCTGCAGTGACCGCCCACCTTCACGGCTGACCACTGTGTTTACCCCTTCATCACCCACAGAAGCCATCCTGGGCATAGGGTGGTGGGTGCTGGCTCTTCCCATAGTGGCTTCTATTTCCCTGGAAACTCAATTATACTCAAGGCTAGAGAAATGAGAAAAGTGCTGACTGTGCTCCGTGCCACATGGTACCAGCCTATAATCTCAGTGCTTTGGGAGGCTAGGGCAGGAGGATCACTTGAGGTCAAAAGTTCAAGACTAGCCTGGGCATCATATCGAAACCTTGTCTCTATAAGAAAAAAATTGCTTTTGAGGCAAAGTCTTACTCTGTTACTCATGCTGGAGTGCAGTGGCACAATCACAGCTTACCATAGCCTCAACCTCCCAGGCTCAGGTGATCCTTCCACCTCAGCCTCCTGAGTAGCTGGGACACAGGTGCCTGCCAACATGCCTGACTGATTTTTATTTTTTGTAGAGACGAGGTCTCGCTATGTTGCCCAGGCTGGTCTTAAACTTCTGAGCTCAAGCGAACCTCTTGCCTCAGCCTCCCAAAGGGCTGGGATTATAGGCGTGAGCCACCATGCCTAACCATAAAAAGGTTTTTAAAATTAGCTGGGAGTGGTGATATGTGCCTGTAGTCCCAGCTACTTGGGAGGCTGAGGAGGTAGGATCTCTTGAGACCAGGTGATTGAGGTTACAGTGAGGCAGGATCATACCACTGCACTCGAGCCTCAGCAACAGAGGGAGAACTTGTCTCTAAAAAATGTTTTTAAAAAAGCACTGACTCTGTTCTCCAAAACCCTTCTAATGAGTGAGTGCCCTGGTCTTCTCACTTGGACTCCTCCCTCCATCCCTTCTTTATTCCCTTAGTCCTCCCTGCCCTCTCTCCCTTCCTTGTTTCTTTCAAATAATCATTTATTGAGTGGTTTTACATTTCAGGCACTGCATTCAGTGCCAGAAATGCCCCAATGAACAAGACACTCTTTCTACCCCTAGGAGCACATTACCCAAGGCAAATAGGTCACTGCAGTATGTCCCTGGGGCAGCCCCTCTGAGACGGCCCCCCGGGGATCCCTGCCTCCTGGAATTCACACCCTGTGAAATTTCCTCTCCTGCTGTTGGTTGCACTTGGCGACTTGCTTCTAACAGAATCTGGTAGAGTCACAGGATGTGATAGGATGCAGCTTTGAGATCATGACTATCAGCATGGGTGTCTCTCCATTCCTTGCTCTGGGGGAAGCCAGCTGCTGTGCGCTTTGCCGCAGTGCTAGTGGCACAACCAGTGTCCTTGGTCAGAAATAGAAGGTCCTTGTAAAGCCAGGAAAAGCCAACAGTGCTGCCAAGACCCAACAGCATGGGGCCTGCCCACAGAGGGCTCGGAGCCCAAGTGCTCCTTGCTCCCTCATCCCGTGCCACTCTCAGGAAGAGCGGCAATAAAGCCTTGGTGATATGAAGCTGATATTTTCTTCTTGGGGTCATTGAGACTAAAGAGAGCTGGAAAAAGAGACACAATTTTGTTTCAACAATTGCCACATCCTGTGACACTGAGGTCAGAATTAAGCAGGCCTAGTTTCCCAGGATCAAATCCAAGGCTAACTTTTTAAGACCAGTGGTTAAGACAGTTTCTTTTTATATTTTATATTATATTATATTATATTATATTTTATTTTATTTTTTATTTTATTTTATTTTATGAGTCAGGGCTTCACTCTGCTGCCCAGGCTGGAGTGCCGTGGCACAATCAAAATAATCATGGTTCACGGCAGCCTCGACTTCCTGGGCTCAGAGGATTCTTCCATCTCAGTCTCCCAAGTAGGTGGGATTACAGGCATGTGCCACCACACCTGGCTAATTTTTTTTTCTTGTAGAGATGAGGTCTCACTGTGTTGCCCAGGCTGGTCTTGAACTCCTGGACTCAAGTGATCCTCCCTCCTTGGCCTCCCAAAGTGCTGGGATTACAGGTGTGAGCTACCACGTCTTGCCTGAGACAGTTTCTCTGGACAGGTGAATATCCTGGCTTTCTGAGCTCCCACAGAGGAAAACAGGATGCGGTTGAGAACTGGTTAGAGCCAGTTAGAACCAAGATGGCAACTCATTTGCCTGCTCCCCGACATCGGCCCTCAGTACATGCTTATTATAATACATTGGCGTGCTAGATGATGACACACCCTCCTGCCCATAACAGTGTTGACCGTGACCATTTATTGTAACAAAGTGGGAGGAGCCCGAGTTCTTGGAAATCTCCACCCCTTTCTCAGAAAACCATGAACCTTCTACCCCTGCTTAGCATATGATTAAGAAGGAACTATGGAAACCAAACCCCAGTGATGCCCGGCTGCTGCTCTGCCTGTGGACCAGTTCAGGCTGCTCTGCCTGTGGGTGGCTGCTCTTGCTTGTCTCGATAAACTTGTTTTCATTTTCATTTTTATTTTTTTTGAGTTGGAGTCTCACTCTGTCACCCAGGCTGGAGTGCTGTGGCACCTTCACAGCAACCGTAACCTCGACCCGCTGGACTCAGGTGATCCTTCTGCCTCAACCTCCCTAGTAGCTGGAATCCTAGGCATGCACCAACACACCTGGCTAATTTTTTTGATTTATTGTAGAGATGAGATCTCGCCAAGTTGCCCAGGCTCATCTCGAACCCCTGGACTCAGGCAATCCTCTCACCTCCACCTCCCAAAATGCTGGGATGACAGGCCTGAGCCACCACACATGGCCTGCTTTCATTTTCTAACCCAAACCCCAGGATGCACGGGGGCTGTTCCGTCTGCACAGTGGCCTTCTTTCTATCCCTCTTTTCTTTCCGTGGACTTACTTTCATTTTACTTTAGTGGTTCACTCTTGAATTCTTTCCTGTGCAGAGCCAAGAATCCACTTGGTCCCTCAGTCTGGTCCCCAACTTCAGTGTCTCCACCTGACCAAAACTCATTCCTCGTTTGTGAGGCACTTTGAAAACACAGACCTACACTCATCAGCCAAGATCCCCGGCCACAAGCATGGATTTCTTTGAGTCAGGGGACTCATCCTTTTTAGCCAAGGGAAGCTATTTTCTCAAGCCTGACCTCTGGTGGTATTTCTGTAACTGGGCCCATGGTGGAGTGGTGTTCCATAAATTCTTATGATGTGCTGCCAGATTTTGAACACTATATAAATTTCCTGTGACTCATACCTGTAAGTCTAGCACTTTGGGAGGCTGAGGCAGGAGGATCATTTGAGTTCAGGTGTTCTAGGCTAGCCTGGGCAACATAGAGAGACTTTGTCTCTTCAAAAAGTAAAAAAATAAGTTGGGCTTGGTGCATATCTGTAGTCCCAGCTATTTGAGAGGTTGAAGGGGCAGGATCACTTGAATCCCAGAGATTGAGGCTGTGGTGAGCCATGATCACGCCACTGTACTCCAGCCTGGGCAACAGAGTGAGACATTGACATAAATACATAATTAAATAAATTTTCTTCTTCCAGTCAAGGGCACACACAGCTCTTCAGAGTAATTTGGGGAACTGTGTCCCACTCCACCCATAAGATGCATCACCTCTGAATGGGAACTGTGAACTGGAACATCAATTAGAATGACATATACTCAGAAGCTATGTAGCTATGGAGGGTAACCAAATGAATCCTAAAATGACCACAAAAAGGCTTTTTTAATTTTCCAATATGTGCTTTCAAAAAACCAGTATTGACCTTCTAACACTCTTGCAATTTCTATTTTTTGAGTTGGGGTCTTACTCTGTTGCCCAGGCTGGAGTATAGTTGCACAATCACAGCTTACCACAATCTTGACCTTAGCCTCTTCAGTAGCTGGGGCCACAGGTGAGCACCACCATGTCCAGCTATTTTATTTTACTGTTTTGTTGTTGTAATTTTTTGTAGAGATGAGATCTCACTATGTTGCCAGGTGGGGTCTTGAATTCTTGGGCTCAAGAGATCCTCCCACCTTGGTCTCCCAACATGCTGGGATTACAGGTGAGAGCCACCATGCCTGGCCTCAGTTTTTAATACTTTTGGATGCACTATCCAAACTTCTAGAATTCAAAAATATGGCTAATCCTCCCACATGAAGGTTGAGATGTCCAACCCTAAAGCATGAGAAAGGTCATGGTTCAGAGGTCAGTGGTCAGAACGCTTCCACTAGCCACCATGTCAGAGTTCAGAATTCTTTCAGAGTTGTGCTTTTATTGGGAACAAATGTGTCCAATTCATTTGTTTGTCAGGACAATAAAATATGACGAGTGATTTGTAGTTTTCTTGCTGAAAAACTTCCTGAGATGTAACTTGATCTTTTTTTTTTCTTCCTGAGATATATTATGAAAACTTGTGAAGCTTGTAAAAGATTTGCTCATTTACAACAGACAATAACATTCCCTAAAGGAACAGTGGTCTCTTCTATCAGATTCTTGGCATTGCCTGATATAATTCTAGACAAACAGGATCAAACAGGACAATCACTGGAAGAAGAGGTTGGAAAAGAGGAGCAAGGAGACAGGGGAGTGGAGTTTTGTGCATGAGAACAGAAGAGGCTGGGCTCCATGGCTCATGCCTGCATTCTCAGCACTTTGGGAGACCGAAGCTGAAGAATGGCTTGAACCAGGAGTTCGAGACCAGCCTGGGCAATATAGTGAGACTCCATCTCTATAAAAAAAAAAAAAAATTAGCCAGACATGGTGGGCACATGCCTGTAGTTCCCAGTTACTCAGGAGGCTGAGGAGGAAGGATTGCCTGAGCCCAGGAGATTGAGACTGCAGGGAGCTAGGATTGCATCACTGCACTCCAGCCTGGGCAGCAGAGTAAGACACTGACTCAAAAAACAAACAAACAAACAAAGAACCCCAGAAGAAACTGGTGCAGGATTAGGGATACAGGCTTGGGGAATCTGTCCTTAAGCTTCTCATCCCACGCACAGATGGCCATTTATGGGGCCTGGAGTGAGCTCTGCATAGTCACCTGTTACCCACTGCTATGTCCTGCAGAACATCCTGTCCACATTACTGTCTTACTGAAGTTTGTAAACTAAAGGCCACAGTATTTTCACATATCCAAACTCAAAGGAATATGCTGACCTAAAACATGAAAATCCATTGAGATATCTGTTGCTTTTTTTTTTCCTGTTTAAATTGTGAAAGAGACACTCACCTGGTTTATATACTTGATCCGTCTGTAACTTGAGTTCCTCCTCATAATCATGACTCATTACAAAGTCATTTCAAGTAAGAATCAAATGTGGGTTGATGCCTGTGTGTCTCAGACAGAAAAACCCAGAAGCAGGTCACAGAGAGGGATTGGAGGGCAGGGGGCAGGTGCTGCTTCCTCTCTAGGGAGCCAGGGTGACATCACCATGTTTAACCTGTAGGAAAGAGCTTTCAAAGAAGAAAAACACATTTTTTTTATCAGCTTAAAAGTTCAAATCAATAAAAATGGTATTTCTCCAGGACATGAGTAACTGAGGGAAAAGGTCAGATGTCACACACCAGCAGGTCAGCCTCTGGGCTGCAGGACTCCAGGGTCTGCCTGTGGGGAGGAGGTGGAGGCTGGAGCCAGGTTCGGAGATGTGAGGTGACCGTAGCTCTGACCCCCAGGCTGTGGGCTGATGGGCCATGCTGGTGTTCAAAGGAAGGGCAGCTGTAACGTAACAGTGTCCATTGCTGACACATATTGGGGCCCAGCCTGAATTAGCAGGGAACTCATGTCAGGCTTGTGAGTGGTCCTTCTCTCTAGAGGAGAGTCCAAGTCAGCAATGTGGCGGTCAGTGGAGAGTGCTGGGCCTTCAGGAGGAGGAATAGTGAGACCTCATGGGGCTCCAACTGGGCTCTAGTTTTTATTTTATTTTATTTTATTTTATTTTATTTTATTTGTCTCACTCTGTCACCCAGACGCCACCACAGCCTCGACCTGCTGGGCTCCGGGGATCCTTCCGCCTCAGCCTTCCAAGTAGCTGGAACTGCAGGCGTGCGCTACCAAACCCAGCTCATTTTTTGATTTATTGTAGAGATGAGGTCTCGCCAAGTTGCCCAGGCAGGTCTCGAACCTGCGGGCTCAGGCAATTCACTCACCTCAGCCTCCCAAAGGCGCGAGATTACAGGCTGAGCCACCGAGCCTGGCTGTTTTATTTTATTTTATTGAGACAAGGTCTTGCCATATTGCCCAGGCTGGTCTTGAACTCCTGGGCTTGGTTAATCCTCCTCCCTTGTTCTCCCAAAGTGCTAGGATTATAGGCATGAGCCACCACACCTGGCCCATTTTGATTTTTATTTTATATAGAGATAGGTTCTCACTGTGTTGCTCAGGCTGGTCATGAACTCCTGGGCTCAAATGATCATCGCACCTTGGCCTCCCAAAGTACTGGGATTACCAGCTTGAGTCACCATGGCTGGCCTAGGGCTCTAATTCTTTGTGTGTGTGTGGGAGAGGGGTGAGTTAGGGTCTCACTCTGTCACACAGGCTGAAATGCAGTGGTACGCTCAAGGCCACCACAGCTTTGACCTCCCTGGGCTCACGTAATCCTTCCATCTCAGCTTTCCAAGTAGCTGGAACCACAGTCATGCGCCATCATGCCCAGCTAATTATTTTATTTTTTGTAGAGATGAGGTCTTGCCAAGTTGCCCAGGTGGTCTTGAACCCCTGGCCTTAAGCAATCCTCCCACCTTGGCTTCCCCAAATCCTGGGATTACAGGGATGAACCACCATACCCAGCCTGGGTTCTTCTTGAGGGAGAAGTTCAGTGACACAGACCAGACCCGGCAGTGAGATTTCAGAGCGTGTTATAACTCAAGGATTCACTCCAGCCATCACAGACACTGTGTCTACAGAAAAACAACTATTTCCAGAACCCACCTAAATGCAAAGGTGGACCTCAGTGGCCCAAACTTAGAAGGTAGGAACTAATATTAGTATTAAAAAACCATGGCCTGGTGCAGTGGCGCATAGCTATAATCTTCACACTTGAAAACACTTGGATCACTTGAGCCTGGGAGTTCAAAACAGCCTGAGTAACATAATGAGACCCTCTCTCTACAAAAAATAAAAAAAAATTAGCTGGGCATGGTGGCACACATCTGTAAGTTCTGGCTGCTCAGGAGGCTGAGGTGGGAGGATCACTTGAGCCCAGAAGGTTGAGGCTGAGATGAGCTATGATGTCACAACTGCACTCCAGCCTGGGCAAGAGTGAGACCCAACTCCAGAAAAAAGCAAAAATGAAAAACAAAGATTTTCAAACTGCCAATTAGTCAGCAAAGAGTTCTCAAAGGGATTTTGAAAATAGTAGGGAAGTGGGCAGCTTGAGGAGGATAAGGAGTTTCTTTATGGGTGTGGACAGATTTGAGAGAGAGCAGTTAATTGTCTTACAAGGTACCAGAGTCCCCAGAAGACAGTTTCACAGGGTTCCCCAATGCTCTGGTTTTTCTTCCTTATCTACCGGAGCCAGGTTGGAGAGTAAGTCATGTTGAAATTTAGGACTTGGGCAACATGAAGGGAAAAGGTACGAGTTTGGTTGTCAGAGTCCAGAGACCTGAGAAGTAGGAGCCTGACATCCAAGGACAGGAGGTGATGGATGTCCTTGCCAAGGAAAGTGTGGCTTCACCCTGCCTCTGCATTTGTGTTTTATTGATGCTCTGAGCAGATCAGAGGATGCCCGCCCATGCCGGAAGGGCATGTTCTTCTTGCCCCATCCACTGATTCAGACACCCATCTCTTCCAGAAATGCCCTCTCAGGCACATCCAGAAGGAACGCCTCACCAGCCATCCTGGCATCTTAGTTTGTCAAAACGACACACAAAATTAACCATCACAATGTACTTATGTCCAAAATAAAGTAGGAGATTGGTAGAAAAGGCAAATCATAAGGGACTAAACATCAGCAAATTCCCCCTAATGTTGCCTAAGAACAAGCAATATCAAATTAATCTGATTGCCCGAAGTTGGTAAAACTAGAAAATGACATCAATGAACTGTATCACTTATTCATTATTCATGCTTAATGCTTTTTTTTCTTTTCTTTTGAGTTGGAGTCTTACTGTGCTGTCTAGGCTGGAGTACAGTGGCACGATCACGGCTCACCACAGTCTTAACCTCCTGAGCGCAGGCGACCCTTCTGTGTCAGTCTTCTGAGTAGCTGGGACTACAGGCATGTGCCAACATCCCTGGCTAATTTTTTTGTGGAGACAAGGTCTTCTTATGTTGCACAGACTGGTCTTGAACTCTAAATGTAAGTCTAATGCAGACCTTGACCAGTGCCCAATGAGGACTCTAAAATGAACAGGATCTCTATTTATCTTAAGTCTCCATTCTAGGGACAGAAAGTTTTTATCATCCTTGTGACAAGTACAGTGCCAGAGAGTTGCTTAGAGCAGTGGTCCCCAACATTTTTGGCATCAAGGACAAGTTTCGTGGAAGACAAAGGAGCGTGCAACCTAGATCCCTCGCATGTGCAATTCACAATAGGGTTTTTGCTCCTGTGGGAATCTAATGCCCCCACTGATCTGACAGAAGTGGAGCTTGACTTGCTGGCCTCTCACCTTCTGCTGTGCAGCCAGATTCTTAACAAGCCTGTACCAGTCTGTGGCTCCAGGGTTGGGGACACCTGGCTTAAAGGACCACAGGAACATCCTGAAGAAAAGGGTTACTTTGGCCATGAGGCAACTTCACAAGTTTTCCCTTCATGTCCTTGTAGATTACTCCACGAAGCTGAAATAAGGAAAGGGTGATGACACCCTGTGGCAAATGCCTGACAGTTGGACAAGGGTCCCATGCAGTGAACAGAGGGAGAAGAGACAGGGCAGCTCGAGACAGGCAGCCTCTGGGGGAGCCCCACAGAGAAGTGACTGTGATTTCTCTGCTGCATTTGTATCCAGGACCCAGATACAGACAAAAAGGATAATTTTGAAATCTGTGTGACCAGGGTGGCCTACGCCTATAATTCCAGCACTTTGGGAGACTGAAGCAGAAAGATTGTTTCAGGTCTGGAGATTGAGTTCAGCCAAGGAAAGAGTCTGCACAAAAATGTTTACAATTAGTTGGGTGTAGTGGCATGTACCTGTAGTCCCAGCGACTCAGGAGGCTGAGGTGGGAGGATTGCTTGAGCCCAGCAGTTCGAGGCTGCAGTGAGCTATGATGGTGTCCCTGCACTCTAGCCTGGGTGACAGAGCAAGACCCCATCTCTAAAAAGAAACAAAAAATATGCACATGAACAGAGTTGGGAAGAATGACTGAAATGCAGCCTTGCCCTAAAATTCTATTTCTTCGAGTTTGTTTCAAACATGCATTTTGCACTGTGTTTTATAATGGACACTTGCTTTCTACTAATTAGCGTGTCTCTGTGTTTAAATACATTTGTGATTACATTCAAATGACTGGGAAAATGGGATTTCAAAGACAACAAATCAATGACTTGATATTCTGGAATGTTAAACATGTTACAAAGTTAACTTGTGAGGGCCAGAGTTAAAAACAACAGAAAAGAACCAGGCACAGTGGCTCAAGTCTGTAATCCCAGCACTTTGGGAGGCCAAGGCGGGAGGATTGCCTGAGACCAGAGGTTCAAGACCAGCCTGTGCAACTTGGTGAGACTTTGTCTCCACAAAAAATCAAAAAATTAGCCGGGCATGATGGCGCATGCCTATAGTTCCAGCTACTTGGAAGGCTGAAGCTGAAGGATTGCCTGAGACCAGCAGGTTGAGGCTACGATGGCCATGAGCATGCCACTACACTCCAACCTGGGTGATAGAGTGAGACTCCAGCTCAAAAAAACAAAACAAAACAAAAAACCCAGAAAAATTAAAGCTCAACATACCTCTTTAAAACTCACAGTGTGCTGTGACCCTTTCCATTATCACCACAAGGTGATTTTCATTACACTCTTCTTTTTATTTCCTGTGCATGATTAGGCCTAAAATCAATGTTTTAACCACCAGGAAAACACCATTAGCCAATTCATGCTCACTCGGTTGTTAAAGTAATAAATACCAATTTCCCAGGCAGGCACAGTCAGCTAATGCCTGTAATCTCAGCATTTTGGGAGGCCAAGGTGAGAAGACTACTTGAGCCCAGGAATTTGAGACCAACCTGAGCAACATAGCAAGACCTCATCTCTACAAAAATTAAAAAAAAATATTAGCCAGGCATGGTGGTGCTTGCCCGTAGTCTCAGCTACTCAGGAGACTGAGGTGGGAGGATCGCCTGAGCCCAGGAGGCTGAGGCTGTGGTGAGTTGTGGTCGTGCCATGAGACTCCAGCCTGGTTGACAATGAGACTCCAACTCAAAAAATTAAAAAATAAAAATAAAAAAATGAAAGCCAATGTCCCTGTCCTCCCTCTCTGCCTCCTTTCTTTCCGTTTCCCTTTTCCCCCTCTTCTTCCTCCTCCCTTTTTCCCATAGATACTCTGGTGTGTGTGAGCCTGGAGGCCTGGGAGGAGCACACATTCCCAAGGTATGATACTTGGATTTGAGCATACTTAGCCAGTCATGCCCAGAGTGGGTCTAATGTGATTTCACTGGCCCATTGTAGTGGACATCGAAACAGTTCACATGTCCCTAAACTCTTTATTCCAGCCCAGTTTGAGGTGACAGACATGGCTTTGATCTCTCTACACTTGTCTATGAAGACTGACTCACCACCACCAGGTTGTAGTGAGATCCCTGCTCACTCCTCCTTTGAGAGCAAAATGAAAAAGCACTTAGTCGACCCTGTGGTGAATCCTGAGGCCTTTCACGTCCTAATTCCAGTTCTCCTGAAGACTAGAATAAGCACTTCTCTCCCCAGCAATTGTAATTAAACCCATTCATTTAAAAAAATACACACAGTCCTCAACTCATCAATTAGCAGGGTTACAGGTTGCATCTCATATGGTGTGGGAGTCAGACAAGTACGTAGTTCTATGTACAAAAGTGAAATTAAAAGAAAAAGCTTAGAGACAGGGTCTTGTGCTGTTGCCCAGGCTGGAGTGCAGTGGCGAGGTCATGGTTCACAGTGACCTCGACCTCCTGGGCTCAAGCAGTCCTCCCGAGTTGCTGGGATTACAGGCATGAGCCACTGTGCCCAGCTGGCTAAAATATTGAATAAGTCTGAGTATATTTAATTTCACTGATGTATTTGGCTATGGACCTGCTTCTTTGTCTTCTGCTGTTTTTAGAAGTGATCTTTTCTTTTGTTCATTTGTTCCTTCATTCTTTTTTTTTTTTTTTTTTTAAGTTGGGGTCTCACTCTCTTGCCTAGGTTGGAGAGCAGTGGCATGACCATGGCTCATTGCAGCCTCAACCTCCTGAGCTCAGACAATCCTTCCACTTCAGCTTCCCTAGAAGCTGGGACTAAGACATGCTCCACTATGTCCAGCCAATTTTTTTTTATTTTTTGTAGATAGAAGGTCTCACTGTGCTTCCCAGGCTGGTCCCTAACTCCTGGGCTCAAGCAAACCTCCAGCCACAACCTCCCAAAGTGCTGGGATTAGAGGCATGAGCCACCATGGCCAACCTTCTTATCTTGCTTTTGTTGGTGTTTGGTGAGCCATCAGGGTCCCTTTAAGTAAGGACAGAAGGCAAGAACATGCCAGCTCTTGTGTGTGTGTGTTCATTAACATCCTGCCAAAGTGTAAAAAAGTATCCTGGAATGTATTACTTAAATTTTAGTTTCTCTAATTTGTTCATTTTAAAACAAACTAGGAAATCCTGTATGTTTAACAAAACTCCATTACAAAGTGAAATTGAGGATAAATCTTCACTCACTTGCCCAAATTTTGAAAAGGAATTTTCTGCTGCCTAAGAATTTGGGGTAATCCTCAGCGGGATAGACAATGGGTAGGCAGCAGCTTCACATTTTATTTTGTTTTATATTAAAGATGGGATCTCACTCTGTCCCCCAGTCTGAAGTGTGGTGTTCTGAGTACAGCTCACTGCAGCCTCGAACTCCTGGGCTCAAGTGATCCTCCTGCTGTGGCCCACCAAAGTGCTGGGATCAACTAAGCATGGTGGTTCAGCACTTTGGGAAGCTGAGGTGAGAGATTGTTTGAGCCTAGGAATTTGAGACCAGCCTGGGCACCATGGCAAGACCTTGTCTCTATAATAGCTCAAAAAAAAAGTAGCCAGGTATGGTGGCATGTGCCTGTAGTCCCAGTTACTTGGAAGGCTAAAGTGGACGGATTGCCTGAGCCCAGCAGATTGTGGCTATGGTGGCTGTGAGCATGGCACTGCACTCCATCCATCCTGGACAACGGAGTGAGATTACAACTCAAAAAAAAAAAAAAAAAAAAAACAAAACTCTGGGATTATAGACACATACCAGCACGCACCATGCCTAGCTAATTTTTTTATTTTTTACAGGGATGGGGTCTTGCTATGTTGCCCAGACTGATCCTAGATTCCTGGCCTCAAGTGATTTTCTCATGTTGGCCTCCCAAAGTGCTGGGATTCCAGGTCTGAGTCCCTTCACTCAGCCAACAGTCCCTCATTTTAAAGAGGAACTCTGAACACATGTGCCTTATGATGACACAGATGTTCTTTTGGGTCCAGCAACCATCACTTCCTGCAGCCAGTAGTGGAGAAGATGGAGGATTTGTTAAGGCAAGTGCATCTTTCGGGGACTTCACCAGGCATCCCTGTCCTATGTGGAATGGAGCCACATGAAGAGAGGCAGTAAGGGTACCCCTGAGAGAACTGCATATGTGAGGTATGGTACTGACTTGGGCTGTTTCCCCCATACCTGCTTCTTCCTGCCCCTTCTCAGGGATTGACCTCTGGCCTCTGGTCTCTGAAGGGTGTGCACATTCCAGAAGTGAGTCCTGGGATGCAGGTGACCAAGCAAAGCTGAAAGGTAGTCACTCACTCTTAATGCAACTGTAAACCCTGTATAGCAACTTGAATAATGAACTGGCTCAACCTGGTGATTCTTCTGCCTCAGCCTTTCAAGCAGCTGGAACCACAGGTGCACACAACCAAGCCTGGCTAATTTTTTGATTTATTGTAGAGACAAGGTCTCACTAAGTTGCCCAGGCTGGTCTCGAACCCCTGGGATCAGACAATCCTCTCACCTCCACCTCCCAAAATGCTGGGATGACAGGCATGAGTCACCGTGCCTGGCTTCCTGTAAGTTCTAATAAACCGATGTCTCTCCCTGCTGGACTTTAGTGTGACTTCTTTGGCCTAGGTGAACATGTCGTGTGAACCCTCTCAGATGTGGGGCTTCTGCATTGCAGGGTGCCAGCCAGGAAATGGTGCTGGACTGAAGGGATGGGAGGCTTGCCCTGTGCTATCACAGGAGTGGAAGGCAAGTGAGATTTGGGAAGAGCCTGGCAAGGGTCCCCTTCAGTGTGAGAGGTACAGAGAAATCTGAAGGCTGGAGCGGCCCCTAATGGCAGGGGAGGATAGCCCCACCACAGGCGAGTTTACCGTTTGGCTGGACAAGGATGCACGAGGTTTCCCGTGGACCAGGCTAGAGACTGTTCACCAGATGGAATAAAGGACAGGCTGTGTCCCATTTCCTCAGTGCTGTCCCCCTGACAGCTGTGACAGGAGAGAAGGTAAGGACAGAGAAGGGCGGAGGAGAGAGGGGATTTGAATTGGAGAAGAGATTGAGACTGGCCTGGGGATTTCCATAGTTGAAAACGAGACTGTTCTCACATCTGTGTGATGGCCTCAAAGCCAAGAGACCTGCCTGAAATGCCATCCAGGGACTGAGGAAGGAGATTTGCTGTTTGAAGGTCGCAGTGGGGAAGAAAAAGCCATTCGCTGATGATAATCCCTGATTCAGCACATTTAATCATCAGCTACACAGGCTGTTTTAAAAGGAGGCCATTACAGCACCTATGGTCTATTCT
Source organism: Carlito syrichta (assembly GCF_000164805.1). Taxonomy (NCBI): domain Eukaryota; kingdom Metazoa; phylum Chordata; class Mammalia; order Primates; family Tarsiidae; genus Carlito; species Carlito syrichta. The sequence continues at coordinate 453,524 of NW_007232030.1, forward strand.
TGCCAAAAAAAAGAAAAAAATGTTTTTTAGACTTGAACCTGAATTTAATCAAGACTCTTCAATTAACCATCTTACAGGAAGTATGGGGGATGGGAGACCCCTTTAATCATGCCAGGTGAGATCTGCCAGCCCCACTGGAGCGCGAGAAATTCACCAGGACAAACAACCTCACTTCAACAATCACACGTTATGTTACCAGGTTCATTCAGGATTCCAGAGTCAAAAACAACTGGAAAGGGGGGAGACAGAGGAAAAGGAGCTGCCATAAATTAAAGGATACTTAGGAGAGCATCTAAAATGTGGAAGGTGTGCACTGTGCTTAGATTTTTATTTGAACAGTCATAAAGATACACTTGAGATAATCAAGGAACACTGAACTTGGACTGGATATTAACTATATTAAGGAATTATTACTCATCTGGGGGCAGACAATGTTGTGGTTATGTTTCTTTTGTTCAAGTTCCTATGCATTAGAGAAGCACACTGATGTATTTATAGGTAAAGAAATATGATGTATAGGATTTGTTTTAAAATACTTCAGGAGAAAAGAAAAAAAAACATGTGAGCATTTGGAAGGAGAGGGAGGATTGATTTTGTTTTTAATGGCAGAGTATAAATAATTATTGAAGCCGGATGATGGCTATATATGGCTTAATTACATTAATCTTTCTATGTTTACATACAAAATTTTCCATAAAAGGTTGAAAGATTAATTGAAATTGTACAAGCTGTTTAGATACCAGATGTCTTAATTTTATTTTTTAAGGTCTGAATGTGGTGTGGTGTAATGAAGTTGACCTTGGCTTTGAATACTGGCCACAGCTTTTATCAGCTTTGTAACCACAGGCAAGTCACTTAACTCTTATAAGCACCATTTTCCCTGTTGCTAAGAAATAATAATAATAACTATGCCTCATTGTTACAATACAGGTTTTTTTATTGTTTAATTTTTATTTTTTGTAGAAACGAGGTCTCACTCTGTTGCCCAGACTGGTCTCAAACTCCTGGGCTCAAGCAATCCTCCCACCTTGGCATATCAAAGTGCTGGAGTTACAGGCATGAACCACCACGCCCTGTGATAAGGATTTAATGAGATAACGTGTGTAAAGCATCCAGTGAAGCTCCTGGCAGAGAAAGAGCAAGTTCAGCCTGGTCAGATATAAGGCTCATTTCTCACTGGGTCAACGTTCATCTCTCACTGGTTTTCATTTTAAGCTCCTGTCTCTGACGTTGTTGTTTGTCTCGTTACCTGATGTCTTAACTGCAAAACTGAAAATTCACAGGGTGGGGAACTGGCTTTCCATCTCCCTGGCCTGGAATGCATCCAGCCTTGACCTTTGGTCATTTGGGTTTGGGTTTCTATGACTGCAAGAAACACAAACCAAGTCTGACCAACCCAAAAAACAAAAAAGGTAGGTCACCTCACAGAATCCCAGGAAACCTGGGTCTGGCAATGCAATGAGAGGCAAGCTTGAAACCAGGAAACGCAAGATCTGAGCAATACAAACCGTCGTGTTCTGCTTTGTCACATGTTACAGCCGGGATGAATGAACACCAAGTCTCTGTACAGTTGGGTTTGGTAATCTCGGAAGCTGGGGTAGAAGGATCACTTGAGGCCAGGAGTTTGAGAACAGCCTGGGCAGCATAGTGAGACTCCACCCATCTTTGCAAGAAATAAATAAAATATTTAAAAAGTTTCTATCAGCTGGGCTCAGTGGCCCAGACTATAATCCCGTGCCTTTGGGAGGCTGAGGTGAGTGGATTGCCTGAGCCTGTGGGTTCGAGACCCGCCTGGGCAGTGAGACCTCATCTCTACAATAAATCAAAAAATCAGCCGGGCGTGGTAGCGCATGCCTGTAGTTCTGGCTACTTGGAAGGCTGGGATGGAAGAATCGCCGGAGCCCAGCAGGTTGAGGCTGCGGTGGCCGGGAGCGGCCACTGCACTCCAGTCTGGGTGACAGAGTGAGACACCTACTCAAAAAAAAAAAAAGTTTCTATCACTTTGCTCAAGCTTTCAGTTTCAGAGGGGGAGTGCCTGACTGACTTGAGGACCACACACCTATCCAGTGGTTGGAATGGGGAAGAGGGTGGAGTGACTCTGGTGACAATCCCACGGAGACTGTTTCCGAGGAGGGAGAGATTGTGATCTGTGTGACACGACTAGTTGTTCTCAGGACCGACTATGCCTTACTCCATAGCAACAGGGTGTCAGCAAGCCACATGCCTGCCCAGTTATAAACCTCCTCTCCCTCTCAATCTCTCTAGAAGCTGGATGGGGTCAGGAGACTGAGCTCTGGCCTGGGGCCATGCACAGAAGTGACATGTGACTTGCCAGGCATTGTCCTAAAGAGGACTGGACACATGTTCCCTGAGCCTTGTCTCCTTTTACCTGGTTGAGCACAGGGAGAACAGGAGAAGCCTCTGGCCTGCTGCAGAATTTAGCAAACAGGACACCCAGCTACATGTGAATGTCAGTAAACAAGGATACGTTTTAAAAATATGGGCTAGTGCGGTGGCTCAAGCCTATAATCCCAACACTTTGGAAGGCCAAGGTAAGAGGATTACCTGAGCCCAGGGGTTCAAGACCAGCCTGGGTCTCTATAATAAATCAAGAAACATGGGCTGGGCTCAGTGGCTTAGCCTGTAATCCTGCGCTTTGGGAGGCAGAGGTGAGTGAATTGCCTGATCCCGCAGGTTCGAGACCCACCTGGGCAACTTGGTGAGCCCTCATCTCTACAATAAATCAAAAATATTAGCCAGGCATGGTAGCACGCACCTGTAATTCCAGCTACTTGGAAGGCTGAGGC